>NC_063191.1:6132283-6251354 GCF_017589495.1 Alosa alosa
GAGGATCACCATCAGGGGAGAGACATCTACTGAGGAGCTCCTAGCACACGCCGGAGAAGGAAAAAATTGACAGATACACTGCCAAAACTGCTTATCTAAAGTCTAACCAAGTGTTATTAATCTTATATCAAGATCAAAAAAATGTTTGCTTTCAGTGCAAGAGACCCTTAAAATCTTGTAAAGTCATTTGACCTGTTTTAATAAAATTTTGACTTATTTTAAGACGTTTCATTATGAAATGAAGCAAATTTGGCTGACAGTGTGTTGAGAAAATTTGAGAAAAAAACGATCTTTTGAGAGAGTGCTAGGTAAGTCTATTTAGGCTTTATCTTAATATGAGATTAATAACACTCTGTCTCAATTGGAGCTGTCAGTATAAGCAGTGCGCTGTCTGAACTTGTATAGTGCATGATAACAGTGTGAGGCGGCACTTCACGGAAATGACAATTGCAACATTTAAAAATAACGTTACTGGTGTCTTCTATTCTAAAGTGACATGGTCGTACATTGTAAAAACATGAACAGTTTATGTTATAACTTGCTTGTACGTCTGTAAAGCCAGCAGCCAGACCAACGGATACCCTGCGTTTGCTGAATTACTGAAGCTAAGCAAGTGTGGGTTTGGTTAGTACTTGGGTTGGAGACCTCCTTTAAAAGCCAGGTTGCTGCTGGAAGTGGTGTTGGTGGGTTGATAGTAGATGACACTTCTATCTGGCCAAAAGCAGGATATGCTGTCCTTCGGATGAGTATACACAGATTATACACAGATTATTTGTAATGAATTTCAACAGCACATGAGAAATGAGAACCTACACACACACACAGCATGAGAACCTGTACTTGTCTAAAGAACTGTACTTGTCTAACAAAACTAATTTTACATTCTTCATTCCCTGAGGTTTTTCATTCAGGTTATCAATATAAACATTGAGGGAAAGAGAAAGAAGCCACCTGAGAGATACATAGGCTACCTGGTGTGGTTGAACAAACATTTGAGTTTGAAAAGCCTTGGCCTATACGTGTTATTATTTACAATCTAACCCCTTAAATGTATCAGTGTAACTGTATTCTGAATACCACCCATTTAAATTGTAACTGCAATTAAATACAGTTACTCATATTTTGTATTTTAAATACGTAATCCGGAATACATGTACTCGTTTACTTCCCAGCAGTGGCCAGGTGGTGCTACACATTGCTGGTGGTTAGTGAGGTTACCCCCTTCTCTGTGAAGCGCTTTAGGTGTCTTGTAAAGTGCTAGAATGCAATGTGTTCATTCATTTGTTTGGTTTTCACTGCTGCTGCTCCAGCTTGCTCACCCACGATTATCATGAGTTGGAAAATGCTCCCTCCCCTTTCTCTATTTAGCCAAGATGGCGACCATTGAGGACGAAAAGTGTCCATCGTTCCACACTCAACTTTTTGACCGTTATGAGTGCACCATCTGGGTACCTGCAGTGCACTTTGTGTCATCGTATTTCTCAGTCCACCACCCTCCTCCCCTGGCCCTTATATAGGACACGGAGCTGAGACTCTGGTGGACTGGCTCAGGAGCAGAGCTATGATTCTGGTGGACTGGCTCAGGAGCAGAGCTATGACTCTGGTGGACTGACTCAGGAGCAGAGCTATGACTCTGGTGGACTGACTCTCGTTTGAGAACAGAATCTCACAGCCATAACAGGAGTACATGCACAGTAAATAAGTTTCTACTGCATATTTTGTTAATATTGTGCAAATGTGTCTAATCTGATGCATCTGTGGCCAATCATACACCACCTTGATGCATCACTGCTCTGATGGCTAATTCAAAGGGTTAATTACTTAAAACCTAACCAATATTTTTAATTGAATTTTAATTTCAGTTTCTCTGGAAATCCCTTAGCATGGTGAATCATTGTATCATTGCCCTTTTAGCAATAAAAAGAACGCTGTATCCTCTTTAAAAAATATGCATAAGGCAGCTTGTTTACTCCTTTGTTTGTGCTCAGCAATGGCTTGATGAATAAATGTGTATCTGAAGCTACATTGGTTGTATGTTCTATGATTCACCAACAGGTCCCACTGGTTTGTAACCGTTGGTCAGACTGAAGTGCAATGAAAAATGAAAATGTAGTATCTGTTCTCCTTCACCTCAGTCAATCTAAACATGTGCAGGTAAATATCTCTGTAGTACACAACCTGATCTCCATCTGATCTCTCCATCTGATCTCTCCACCTGATCTCTCCACCTGATCTCTCCATCTGATCTCTCCACCTGATCTCTCCATCTGATCTCTCCATCTGATCTCTCCATCTGATCTCTCCACCTGATCTCTCCATCTGATCTCTCCACCTGATCTCTCCACCTGATCTCTCCACCTGATCTCTCCTGATCAGGGATTTATTTTCCTTACCGAGGAGTTGTTCCTTTCAGGCTCTTATGGTAGTGACCATAAATACACAGAACTAGAGAGCTCCAACCCTGACCCCTCACCTGTAGTGCTCCAACCCTGACCCCTCACCTGTACAGTCCAAACCTGACCCCTCACCTGTACAGTCCAACACTGACCCCTCACCTGTACAGTCCAACCCTGACCCTTCACCTGTACAGTCCAACACTGACCCCTCAGCTGTAGTGCTCCAACACTGACCCCTCACCTGTACAGTCCAACACTGACCCCTCACCTGTACAGTCCAACACTGACCCCTCACCTGTACAGTCCAACACCGACCCCTCACCTGTAGAGCTCCAACCCTGACCCCTCACCTGTACAGTCCAAACCTGACCCCTCACCTGTACAGTCCAACACTGACCCCTCACCTGTACAGTCCAACCCTGACCCTTCACCTGTACAGTCCAACACCGACCCCTCACCTGTAGAGCTCCAACCCTGACCCCTCACCTGTACAGTCCAACCCTGACCCCTCACCTGTAGTGCTCCAACACTGCTCACCTACAGTCCAACCCTGACCCCTCACCTGCACAGTCCAACCCTGACCCCTCACCTGTAGTGCTCCTATGAGACATACGTTTACACTCGGTATCATGTTTTAACACACTTTACAGTAGGTCAATGTCACACCGGAATTCTCCTTTAAGTAACTAACCTTACCGTTCATTACAATGAACGATCCGATTAGTTACTTAACTTGGATATCATGGGGGTTTTCCTCTCCCCATTGTGTGTTTGATCATCACACTGACGCTATGTGTTCATTGCAGGCACAGGCGGACGATACAGAGAATAAGATCCGTGCGGAATTCCGTAGTCTCCAACTGTTCCTTGAGGAGGAGATGATGAGCAGGATAGACGCGCTGAGACCCGTGACAGGGTTCTCAGTCTCATAGAGAGGAGGGAGACGCTGGGGAGGCAGGTCGACTCCATCTCGGAGAAGATCCAGGCCATCGAGGAGCAGTTGGAAGCTGCGGACACCTCAGTTGTGCTGGTGAGAGACAGCCTTAGATAGCTTTTTTCCACGGACAGAGAACCGTTTCCGTTTCCATTCACGAACCAAGATCTGTACTGTTAGGAGCATTTAGACTTAACAAAAAATGTTCGGAATGTGGCACCTTGGTTTGGAGCTTGAACCAGAAACTAGTTGTTTTTTCCTGTGAACTGGAGTGGGCGTGTCATACTACCATGGGGGCTAAAACCATGGTGTCCATTAATATCAGCTGTTGCCGTTTTTACCGGGCAACTGTTCATATCATTCTCCTGTTTATGCATCTCATTAATTGTTATTTTGCATGCAACACCCATTGTTGATGATGCACCCTTGGTTCACTGGATAGCACCAAGGTTGAAAAAATTCTGAACAGAACCAGTTCAAGAACGTCTCTGTCGGTCAAAAACGCCTTGAGTGGCACCAGTGGAGGTCCTCTAGAATGACTGACTGTGGATTTCACAAGAAGTCGCTGACTGCACCTTTAATCAAGGTTATCTTGGTGTCAGTGCTTTGTGTGTGTGCGTGTGTGTGTGTGTGTGTGTGTGTGTGTGTGTGTGTGTGTGTGTGTGTGTATGTGTGTGTGTGCGTGCGTGGAGCTCAACCCTGACGATCCCTTGAGTGTGTGAAAAACAGACTTAAAGACATTAAAGGGTTACGGACACCCGGGCCGACATGAGAGCGGTGCACTCCGCTTTCGGCATTCGATTGCTTAGACAACATAATTCTCAGTACAATCCCGCACACAATTGTCGAACTATTGTAGGTAACAATGATGCCTAATCTGTCAACACCTGTTTTCTGTTTTACAGAATTACAAAACCACTTTGCACAGGTGAGAAATCTCTCTTTTTCCCCACTCTCTCTCTTTTTTTCCCTTCCTTTCTCCATTCATCCCTCTCTCTCCCTTACTTCCTCTCTGTCTTTCTCTCTCTCCCTCCCTCCCTCTGTACATCCCCCTCTCCCCCTCCTGCCCTGTTTACACCTGTTTTCTATTTTACAGAATTACAAAACCACTTTGCATAGGTGAGAGATCTCTCTCTCTCTCACTCTTTCACCCTTCTCTCCATTCCTCCCTCGCTCTCTCTCCTTTACTTCCTCGCTCTCTATCACCCCCCAACCCCAACCCAAACCCAAACCCACAGCAGCACTGACTCCTGAATGTTATTCCAGAGCCCAGTGCACACTCCAGAATCCAGAGAGGGTTTCAGGACCTCTGATCAATGTGGCAAAGCACCTGGGCAACCTGAAGTTCAAAGTCTGGGAGAAGATGCAGGAGATTGTTCAGTACAGTGAGTACTAATGCACTGTGTGGCGTAATTGTGAAGGGTGTTCAGTCGAATCTGTGTCTAGCCCTTAAGCTGGGCAATACCAACTCAGGGAGAGGGGGAAAGAGAGGAAGGGAGGGAGAAAGAGAGCAAGGAAGTAAGGGAGGTGTCACTGTTTTCAGAGGGGAGGCCCACGTTGATGGAGTTTGGGAACCCATGGTTTAAACATTTTGTAACTGGAGGTTATATCAAGGCTGAAATGGGTGACACCTCATCGGTGAAGTGTTGAATAAACCAATCACATGCAACCAGTGTTAAATTTGAATCTATCTATATTTTATTAATTAACTTTGGTCTGACTCTGTCCACTTTGTGTGTCTGACACAAGTAATTGTGTTCTCAAACAACAGTTTAAACTTGTTACTTTCTGTAAATAGACCCTAGGTCAGGGGTCTCAAACACCCAGGCCGCGGGCCAAATCTGGCCCGCGTCCGGCCCAATTCCGGCCCGCGACGTATGTCAAAATAATAATGTAATCCGGCCCTTGAGGCTATTTTTAATTGCGACAAACAATGATACTGATTAAAATAGACGATAGATCCAAGTACGGTGACAAATCTCATTTGTAGCCTACTCTGCTCTACTATGTGCTAGACATCCAGAGCTTCATTCAAACCCAAAATCGCTGCTCAAAGTTTTCAGGAAATACTTGTATTACACGCGAGAAACACAAAGACGTGCATTTGTAATGACGCGGAAGCGATGCAGGCCATAGTGTTGCATAAATTGAAGCAGAAATTAAGCAGAAATAGGCCTACACCAAATGTCGAAAAACGTTTACGTGTAATGAAGTCTTAGGTAGGCTAATTATTCACCTATTCTAAATCTGAAGGAGAATATCCTTTTGGAGATTATGATCGATCGATCGTCTATTGAATGGAGGTGCTGGGTGCTGTCTGCGTGTATACGACGGTGTCCACTAAGCATACCATGCTTATTTCGACCCTCTGCCCAACATAGCTTGGAGGTTGCAGTGGTAATCGTGATGATAGTGTCCTTAATGGACGTGGTACAGACAGCAGGGCTAGTAGAAATAGGGCTCTAAACTACAAAGTCACCCGCAATATGATGCGAACTTCTGATTACCCGCGATAGCAACTGATTTGACCAGAATACTTTATTGTAGGCCTTGTGGTTTAGAAACCATATACATCTTAGGTGTTGGTATACATCTTAGGTGTTTTCCTGTTAATTTGTTATGTGGGTAATATGAAAAAAGGAAAGTAAACCTACTCAAATATGTTCATCCAGTATTTAGAAAGGTGCATAATTTGAGGTGCTTGCCATCCAGTGGCAAATTAGATGGGTAAATTTACCCCCTTCATACACTTTTGTTTTACTCAAAGATTTTTACATTTACAGTAGGACTTTATCTCTGACCACTTTCAAGCCATGGCCTTTTGAAATTTTGATATAAAAATCCAATGGTGTTGCTTTCTTAACCCTGACACCTATAGCTTGCCAGGTTTAAAAAAGTTATGAGAGGAAAATATTTTTATTTGGTGTGAAACACACACATACCTGTTTTTATGCTTTTGTAATTGTGTGTTAAATAAAATTTGTGTTTTATAATTTGTATTAATATTTATTTTATCATTATTTTAATTATAAGCTAAGGTTGCTAGCACAACCTTACTAAACCTATATGACCGCCGCTTCGCTGCGCGGCGGTCAAAATTAATATTAAGTGACACATACACATAAGAGGTTGGAAATACGGGACGGTTGGTAATAGGTGATCTTATAGCCTTGTTAGGCTATGTGCGGGATGTGGCAACTTTTTTATGAGATAGAGAGACCCCCTTAAAGACAAAAAGATAATTTGAGCACTGATATGCGTAGTAGAAGATGGAAGGGCAATGAAATCTGAGCTGAGAAACTCATGTACTGCACACTCTCCTTTACTTAATCAGATGTACCATCAGGTGATGGAAATCAACAGATCATGCATGCCCCCCACCCCTTCTCTCTGCAGCTCCTGTGATTCTGGACCCCAACACAGCGTTTTCACGCTTGATCCTCTCTGACGACCTGACTGCTTTCCGAGATGGCTTATGGCCCCGTAAGGGCCAGTGTCTCCCTGCCAACCCGGAGAGACTCAAGGACCACGTTGGTGTGCTGGGCTTCGAGGGCTTCAAGTCGGGCGTCCACAGCTGGATAGTGGACGTGTACAGCGCGACATGGTTGCTGGGCGTGATGGAAGAGTCTGCCCAGAGGCAGAGAGGCGTTCGCTGCCATCCAGAATACCTGTACCTGGAAATGGAATCGGAATGCGCGCCAGACTACCGCGCATGCTTTCCACCAGATAAGTTAGTGAAAATCAAATTGGAGAAGGAGCTTCTGAGGGTTACGGTGACGCTAAATTGCGACGAGGGAATGCTAACCTTTACTGATAGTATGACCAACGACATCATACACACCATCCAGCACACCTTCACCCAAACAGTGTACCCGTTCTTCAGCACCATCTGCCCTGACACTCCTCTTAGACTCCTGCATATGAAGATCTCTATAAACCTACAGTCAGCCATGGGCATCAACAGATCAAAATGTTATCTTAAATGGTAGAGGCAGCAGAGTGTAACTGGACCAATTTGACATCCAATGACAACGGGAGTACTTCCTGTTTTTTTTTGTTTGTTTGTTTGTTTATTCAAGTGTTCACTGAGGAAGACTCAGGCAGGTTTGTTGTGTCCTGAGGAAAATAAAATAAGGAATTACATTTTTTAATGTGTGAGCTACTTTTTCTCATCTCTTCCCATCCTGTTGATAACAGCCTTTTTGACTGGTATTGGATATTGATAATAACATTTTACCAGTGGCTGATGTTCACCTGTTGCATCTTGTATCAAATCTACACTAGCCAGTGGTGGACGAAGTACACAAATCCTGTACTTGAGTTAAAGTAGAGATACACATGGTAAAATGTTACTGTAAAAAAGTCCTCTTTTTACATTTCCACTTGAGTGGAAGTGCAAAAGTAATTGCCTACAAATGTAATTAAGTATCAAAAGTAAAAGTCCTGAAATGTATTATGAATAACAGTTGCATTTACTATTGCTGAAATGATTCGGCACAGACATAGGCATTTCTTGAGCCTTTCTCCTTCATTCAAGGACTAAATCAACTAAGAATTGTTGTATGTAAAAATAACTAAAACAAACCAATGTGATATCTTTTCTTAGATACTTCAAAGTAACTACTTTTTGCTTTGTTGAATGCTTTACACTTTCAGACCAAATCAAGACGTTCCCTTTTGTATTTGCTAGTGTCAAATTGTCTATCATTGTCTATCTATCATTGTTGTCTATTATCATTTGCTCGATGGCGTCATGAGGTTATGGTCAAGGGGTTAACAAGGTACAGTAAATAGTGGATATAACAATAATGTAGCGTGTCTAAGTTCCTAAAAGTAGTGGTCTAAGTTCCTAAATGTGTATATGGTTCTGATAGGCTCTGTTACCTGGGCCAGGGTTGGGGTACCGCCCCCTTCCGGGGTAATGTGTGTAGTCTTGGGGGGTGGGTAGTGGAGATTACGAGGAGGTGTGTGTGAGTTGGAACTCTTATACGTGAGTGTAAAAGTGTGTTCTTGTGGCGTGGCTGTGGCCGACAACAGTCAACATTAAACCCAGTTAATAGTAAACGGTCTCTTCATTGGCACCTAACGTTACAATAACATAGGTTAGGCAACACCATTATTTAAAGCATAGCCCACTTAATAGAAAATACACATATAATTGTAGGGTATGATTATGTATTTGGAAAGTCTTTTTCCAAAAGGAACTTCAGCTGTACTTCAGCTGTCACAAAATGTAGTGGAGGAAAAAGTAAGACATTTGGCCTAGAAATTACTGGAGTAAAAGTAAAAAGTTTAACAAAATTGAAATACTCAAGTAAAGTACATATACATGAAAAAGCGACTTAAGTACAATAATTGAGTAAATGTACACAAGTAGGCCTAATGTCCGCTAAACACTATTATGCATGGCCATGCAGATTGGGTTTATGTGTTTAATGTCATTCCTTTATGATGGTGATTTGTGTGCGGTGGTATTGTTAAAGTTTTTTTTTTAAAATGTAATTATTACTTCAATTTGAGATTAGGTTGGCAGAAAATCGCAATGACATAGACATGGCTTGGGGGCTAACACTTGAATAACCTTTCTCCACATTATTACATAGGCCTACAGCATACTAGCCTTTAGTGTATAATGAAAGTGAATTGTTTGGCAGAATATTACAGCAGAGTTTCAGCACCTTCGTTCTATGGGCTGAAATGCCATCACATTGTTGTAAACTAGGTTTTAAAAGGCTTTTAATCTGGTCTCGGTAGTTTTGATTAGCCTTCACATTCAGACCAGTAGGGGGCGGGCGACACCTCACCAGCTCTACACTTTATGAGCACTAAACCCTGCTTCCCGCACACCTCATCTGCCGCGCGTTTTATGGTTTTATGACTAGATTTATTCAAAGAATAAATGTATGATTAGATTTATTCAAAGAATAAACAGCCAAAATAACCAAATTTGCCACAGAAGACGTCCTCAAAAACTAAAATTGAAGTGAAAGGTTTGTGGTGCATGTCTATGAACGTTAACGTTAATGTCAAACTGACCTTTATGGTGAAGCTAAATGTGTGCTACACATTGTTCGCTAAGGTAGCTAGTAGCTACCCTTTCGTAGAATTCAGCACATTCAAATTCACTTAGCTGCTATTCTGCCTGCTGTGCTAGTTTGGCAAAAAAAAAAAAAAAAAACTTCAGAAATTGATCAAGTCCTCTGCCTGGTTTTCCAATTTCATTTACCCTAAGGTAAACTAGGTTTCGGGTGCAAACTGTAAAGTATAAATAGTTAGCCTAACTTTACAAAGCCTTTTCCGACAACTAAAGTTATCCAGCTAACTGAAATGGAATCGAAAAGGCATATCTGGTGGAGGATTTGAGCTGCCCAGTGTGTCAAGACATCTTTAAGAGTCCCGTGATGTTGACATGCTCACACAGTGTATGTAAAGAGTGCCTAACTCAATTCTGGGAATTGAAGGGGGTTAGAGAATGTCCACTATGCAGGAAAAGATCATCCAACGACCCACCTCTTCTCAACCTTATTCTGAAAAATGTGTGCGAAGCCTTCCTTCATATCATGAGAGAAGTAGGGAGACGTTACTCTGCAGCCGACATAATCGAAAACTTGAACTCTACTGTCTTGAGGACAACGAACCTGTGTGTTTGGTGTGTCGAGACTCGGAAAAACACCATTAGCACAACTTCAGTCCCATCAGTGAAATAGCTGCTGGCTTAAGGGTGAGTTGGTTTCAACATTAACATGTCATCATTATGCTATTTCTAAGCATAACCAAATGAAACCATGTTGAGTATAACATTTGATTAAATCACATTGTTTAGGCTATTCTGTGGCAATAATCAACTGACTGCCCTCACATAAACACAACCTGTTGTATACACTACCAGTCAAAAGTTTGGAGCCACTTAGAAATTCCCATTCCACTCCATTATAGACAGAATACTAAATGAGATATTTTGCATTGTTTTTTAATCAGGGCAGCTGCTTTTAGATTACATTATGTGCTTACTGCTTAAATAATTGCAAAAGGGTTCTCGACTTATAGAAAGAAATGGCTGATCTTTAATTCAGTATCTACATTGCCCATTATCAGCAACCATTCATCCATTGTGGCAAAGGCACACTCTGTTTACTAATCTGATATCATTTTAAAAGGCTAACTGAGAAAACATTGGAGAGCCCTTGGAATGAGTAGAATGGAAATTTGTGTCTCCAAACATTTGACTGGTAGTGTATATCACCGATTTATTCTATTTTCAGGAGAAAGTCATGGCAAAGCTACAGGCCCAAAATAATAATATGAAGGACATTCAAGACTTCAAGCTTGCTTGTAATAAAATGGCAGAACACATAACAGTGAGTTATGATCGTTCAGATCAGCGTGATGATTTAGCATCAACTAGAGACGCACCTGTGCCTTCAGGGGGCAAATGCAATTAAAAATGTGTGTGTTTGTGTACGCACACGTGTTTGTTTGTGTGTGTGTGCGTGTGTCCAGAGGCAAGTGCTGCTTGCAGAACAGAACATGAAGGAGGAGTTTGAGAAGCTCCACCAGTTCATGCGGGAGGAGCAGGCGGCCCGGATTGCGGCGCTAAGGCAGGAGGAGAAGATGCAGGCCCGCATGATGAACCTGAAGATTGAGGACGCATAGGCAGGAGGAGGAGATGCAGGCCCGCATGATGAACCTGAAGATTGAGGACGCTGAGGCAGGAGGAGGAGATGCAGGCCAGCATGATGAACCTGAAGATTGAGGACGCATAGGCAGGAGGAGGAGATGCAGGCCCGCATGATGAACCTGAAGATTGAGGACGCTGAGGCAGGAGGAGGAGATGCAGGCCCGCATGATGAACCTGAAGATTGAGGACGCATAGGCAGGAGGAGGAGATGCAGGCCCGCATGATGAACCTGAAGATTGAGGACGCATAGGCAGGAGGAGGAGATGCAGGCCCACATGATGAACCTGAAGATTGAGGACGCTGAGACAGGAGGAGTAGATGCAGGCCCGCATGAGGAACCTGAAGATTGAGGACGCCATTACAGACATACTAGAGTTTACAGAGAGGATCTGAGACACTGAGCAGGACTTGGCCTCTGATGACGCTTTTGTGGTGTTGGTGAGGAATGTTTATGTCTTTTTTTTATTGCGATGTTTATGTCCAGTGGATAGCCCATGTGGATAATATTTGTGTCTATGTACAGTACACAGCAACCGGAAAGTATTCAGACCCTTTCAAGTTTTCCACATTGTGTTATGTTTCAGACACATCTTGATATGGATTCAATTCAGTTTTTTTTCTCATCAATCTACACATAATACTCCAACACTCCACAAAAAATCAGGTGTTTGGAGTGTTTTGTACATTTATAAAAAAATAAAAGTCTGAAATATTCCATTTACATAAGTATTCAGACCCTTTGTTATGACACTTGCAATTGAGCTCTGGTGCATCCTACTTCTATCAATGGTCCTTGAGATGCTTCTACAACTTGATTACAGTCCATCTGCGCCTAAATTAATTCATTGGCCATTATTAGGAGAGGTAGACATCTCTTTATATACAGTCTCACAGTTGATGGTGTATGTCAGAGTGAAAACCAAGCCACAAGGTCAAGAGAATTGTCCGTAGACCTGTGAGACAGGGTTGTGTGAAGACACAGATCTGGGAAGACGGCGGGCTGTGGTACAGCAGGGAAGATGATGAGGGTTTCTACCCGTCCTGCGCCACTCCGGGTCAACGAGAAGCTCAACTGTATCCGTGTTCTGCTGGACCAGGACCAGGGGAGGCTGACGTTCTCGGACCCCGAGCGTAAGATTCACCTGCGCACCTTCAAGCACCGGTTCAGTGGCGTCATGTTCCCCTTCTTCTCTGGGCTCTCGGAGCACTCGCGTCTGTAGGTATTACCTGTCGGCACCGCGGTCGTGGTCGCGGTGCAGACACAGAAGAGGAGCAGTGGCAAGGCAGAAGATACTGATTCAGCTGCAGAAATGAGTTTGGGGCTCCTTCATACATAGATTGTATTTAGATCCCCCACATAATACTGTGAAGCCATACAAAAATAATGACTGTATTTTTAGTTTTAGTAGGGTTTTTTTTGTGATTGACTGCTTCTTCTTTGGCCTGTGTTGGGATTTGCAGGTCTCCGTTATAAGTGTTCCTGTTCCAAAGCTGTTGTTTGGAGGCCCATCCCTGTCCCAGTTAAATTTGTAGAGGCTTTATCAGCATGTTTATTTGGATGCAGTTTTTGACAAACGTATTGTTAAGATCTTCAGACAGATCTAGTGAATGAACATACACAGCAGTGTGAGTGCAATAAAGGACTTGACCAATAAAGAACAGTTTCAGTCTTGGCTGTTTGATGATTGTTTAGTTTGTTCATTCTGTCGGATAGTTGGACATATTCTAGATATCCTTTTAGTTTTAGCCAATTGTGTAATTTCCCATTATAGTGTAATCTAATATAATCTAATCTAATCTCTTGACCACAATGCAAACTGCCCTTTAAACCTCTCCAAGCATGCCAGACATAGCATTTGGGTCTGTTTCATGGAGTTGTGGCTTTTGGTCATGAACATTTTTGAAGAAGAAACAACCCTGTTATGAGGGAGGCACCATTTTGAAGAAGAAACAAACCTATTTTAAGGGATGCACCATTGTATTTTCAGCGTGCTGGAGTGATGCCCAAACATGGTGCTCAGCGCGGGCAGGGTCATTCTCCTTCAGGAGAGGGATGACACAGATGCCTCAAGAGCAGACGGCTGCAGTAGCGCATGGCAGCCAGTAGGGGTGTTGCAGTGCACCTGCTTGAGCTGAATAACTTGTAGATGCAGTCAGCATTGCTCCCAGTACTCAGGTTGTGACTGTGTGGAGACAGACAGGCAGCTATGATTATTTACACCTCCTTTCTTGAGTCTGAAGTTGAGGAGCCACAGTAGCCAGGAGTAACAAGAGAAGAGGTGTCATGTGTCAAGGCTGCATGGGGCTGGCCAATCAGATTTCTCTCGAGCTAGAGTCTCACCCACTGACTGCTTCCTAAAAATAAGGTCGTAAACTGATAGGCCGTGAGTGTCTGCTGACCACAACTGATTTAAAGCACAGGTCATTCATTTGAAGCCCAAGTCTCAGACAGACCTGGACAATCTGCTGAGAGAAAACATTATTATTAGCCTAATTTAGGTGAAAGTAAAAACTGTCCACCAAGAGAGAGAGAGAGAGACAAGATTTTCACCAGACAAAATGGGTACAAAATACGAAAAGGATTTCTGCTGCATCATGTGCAATGACATCTTTAAGGACCCTGTGCTCCTGACATGCGCCCACGCTGTGTGTGAACCCTGCCTAAAGCACTTCTGGGTGGACAATGGTGCCCACGAGTGCCCTGTCTGCAGGAGGAGGTCATCGAAGGGTCAGCTGCTGCCAAACCTGGTCTTGAAGTACCTGTGTGAGACGTTCTGGCAGGAGAGAAGTCAGAAACCTCGAGCAGGGTGTGAGGAGCTCTGTAAAGAGCACAGTGAGCAGCTCAACTTCTACTGTATGGAGCATGACTTCCCCGTGTGTCTCGTGTGCCGCTTCGCCAGAAAACACACGTGCCACACCATCAAACCACGAAACGAAGAGGAATTTGAACCGTTTGACCTTAAGGTGAGCAATATTCATACTCTTGACATTCTGCTAGCGTCATTTCCTCTTGACAGAGAGTGCAGTCTATGCACTGCACTCTGAAAACAAAACCACATGGTTCTATTTGTTACTTGTCATAGAATAGTTCTATGACATACAAATGTCATAGAACTATTTTGATTAGCTCGATCAAATGGCTGAAGTGTTACAGTTTGAAGTTGATGACAGCTGCACTGATTGAAAGACCCCCTACAAACTACCAGCTGTCTCAGAAAAATTACCCGCCTGAATGGCAGAATATTCAGTGTCATTGAGGGTTGGGAACCAAAATATTAGAATAAAGTAGAATTGATAAGAAAGAACTGGAGCTGGAGCTAGAACCAAAAACCAGAATTGAAAAGAATCTTTTCAAAAATTCTGAATAGAAAAAAAATGGTTCTGCCTTTTAATTCATAAACATTAGATAAAGACATATTTATTATTGTGAACAATGGCAAGTAAAGATGCACAAGTATGTTGCAATTTTTGAGACTGAAACATCAAGGCTTTGCATCTTTAGATTGATTGATCTGCTCTAGATTGAGGATTAATTAGCCCCAGATTGACTGATCTGTTCTAGATTGAGGATTAATTAGCCCTAGATTGTTTGCTCTAGATTGAGGATTAATTAGCCCTAGATTGACTGATCTGCTCTAGATTGAAGATTAATTAGCCCTAGATTGATTGATTTGCTCTAGATTGAGGATTAATTAGCCCTAGATTGATTGATCCACTCTAGATTGAGGATTAATTAGCAGATCTAGATTGAATGTTCAGTTATGGTTTACGGCATAGACTACTCCTGGAATAAAGAAAAAAAGACATATTTGTATTTTATGCACTGTTTTTTTTTTTTTCATAGTGGAATCGAAATGTGGAATAGATAGGAATTGGAATCAACAAGCAGAACTGCAATCTTTCATCACATATTAAATTCACGTTCACAGATTTGTTTTGTCAAAAGCTGCTCTATGTCTCATATGGTCTATGTGTGCTTGTGTGTTTCGTCTCGGCTTCAGATTCTATGCTTGTCTGTTCCAATTGTCTGTGCTTGGATATGCTGTTGCTTTCCTGTTCTTGGATTGGCTGTTGCTTCCCTGTCCTTGCTTCCTTGTCCTGTTCTTGGATTGGCTGTTACTTCGCTGTCCTGTTCTTGGATTGGCTGTTGCTTCCCTGTCCTGTTCTTGGATTGACTGTTGCTTTCCTGTACTGTTCTTGGATTGGCTGTTGCTTCCCTGTCCTGTTATTGGATTGGCTGTTACTTCGCTGTCCTGTTCTTGTACTGAGGCTGCTTGTGTGCGTTTGCCCATCTTCTGCGCAGGGCTGTCTGCTCCTGCTCTGGAGCAATGCCCTGATTAACAACAACACACAAAAAATAAAACTAAAATCAGAATAATGTCAGAGATGAAAAAGACAGTAAATAAACAATAAAATATTAAAACTATGTAATATCTAAGAGCAGCAGCACTGAGCCACAGCCATTTAGTACGCTTTTTAAATTAGTTAACTGGGACAAATATGTTTAGTTTGAGAACCTCCTGGATTTTATTCCATTCATAAGGAGCAAAAAATGCTTAAAGGAAATTATCAAACTCTATCAAACTTATATGAGGAATTTCTAGAGAAATAAAATTCTGTGACTGGGTGTTATGACAGATGGACTTATATTTCAAAAGGGAAATGAGGTAAGAGGGCAGCTTCCTGGCTCACTGTGGTAAACTGTATCCAGTGGTTTAAAACTTAAGGGATAACAATGTTGAAATTATTCGACCCGTTAAATCCCAGGTGATGTTGACCAGTTAGAAGCCCTTTTGAATGTTGATCACACCAATATATTATGTTCAGTTGTATTGTCTTGAGTCTAGTCAGAGAAATTGATTAAGCTTAATGATAATGTCATACGTAGAGCATGCAGCAGAACAGCACAAAAATACGAGAGACTATGTAGGCCCACGAGTACCGGTAGGCTACTGTATTATTCAGTTTGCATGGTTGGGTGGTGCTGTTGCCTCTTCCCTTAGTGGCACATAAAGTGTATATGTACGTACGTGTACTGTAGGCATATCTTTACAATAGACTACCATGTGCTACAAAGTTACATGTGATTCCATTAAACATGATTCAAGGTGACTCATAGTTGAATATGTAACACCACACATGTTTGGCGTAACATCTTATTGCTACATGTTCAGAACAGCAGAATAAATGCTACATATTAATATTTGTACAACTATTCACCCGTAGCAATATTAAGATTTTAAATGCTACTTTAATCTGGTCTGATGCATTCCATTTAAAGGGATAGCTCACTGCTATTGGTCAACTTTAATAAACATCTTTTATTCATTTACTTAAGCCTCGCTCTGCCCTCTTCATGTGTCTGACCACAGTGTGCATGCGCTCCTGTTAGCTGGGAGATTCCGTTCTCAAACTTGGGCTCTAAAGGTTTTAGTGGTCACTGCGCACGCGAGGTGTGACATCACTGCATTGAGCACCGGCATTTATAGGCGCACACACACAACCTCACACACACCAAGGATTATCTTCAAGATTTGTTTTACTTCCAGGAGGAACTGAAGTTGAGTCTAGGGCGACTAAAGACCAGACTGGAAGACCTTGAAGAAGCACAACTCGCTGGAGACGAAACCACACATTGCATTACGGTGAGATTGACATTCACACAAAATATTACTGAAACCTCCATTTAAATTTCACACAAAATAAGAAGCATTAGTCTTATGAATAGAGATTCTTTCTATGCCAAGCACTGGGCCATACACATCGAGCAGCTGGTCAGCAGTAATAGGCCTGTTTGCTGTTGTAGGCTTGGGCCATACACATCCAGCAGCTGATCAGCAGTAATAGGCCTGTTTGCTGTTGCAGGCTTGGGCCATACACATCCAGCAGCTGATCAGCAGTAATAGGCCTGTTTGCTGTTGCAGGCTCGGGCCATACACATCGAGCAGCTGATCACGGAGGAGTTTGAGCAGTTCCACCGGTTCCTGCGGGACGAGGAGAAGGTCCGGCTGGCCATCGTGAGGCAGGAGAAGGAGGAGAAGCTGCAGATGCTGCGGGAGGTGAGCGGCCGCATAAGGAGGAAGATGACCTGTCTGAAAGACGCCATCAAAGCCATACAAAGGAAATTGGAAGCTGATGGGGTCACAAACCTGACGGTAAACCTTGCCTTTCATATATATATATATATATATATATATACTGTATTCATATATATATATATACTGTATTCATATATATATATATATATATATACTGTATATACACTGCTCACAAAACAAACATATGGCTTTAGGGTGAAATGTAATGTTTCAGTGACAGTACAGAAAGAGAGTGAACAGTAACACAAGAGAAAGAGAGAGTGAACAGTAAATGGCCATGGGTGTTGTTTTATATCTGTAGGTAGATAAACTACAATAAATGTAATAGCACTACATAGGCAGACATATGCTGAGAAGCTAAAGGCAACATCTAGTTATATAGCCACAGGTTTCCTACACCCCATGAGAATGAAAAAATGGGTGCAACTTCCGCTTTACAGTATATTTATTACACGGCTCTTCAGGGTGCTGCAGAAAGTTCCAATCACATTTTTAAAGACCCATTGTGTTAAATTTCTTTTCTCGTTTTGGCAAGTAGCCGTATAATAAGCGCGATAATGTATTGTCCGCCGATAATTATCAGAAAATAAGTCCCTTCAGGTCGAAGCAAAACCACTCCGCTGCGCATCGGGGTTCTGTTCTCTTTGTTGGGGCCTTATTACTGGTGGACAATACATTATCCCTTACATACTGCACTATAGTCTGTATTCTGTGCTGGACATCAACACTGTAGCCCTATAGCTCCCCCTAGTGACAGGACGTCTTAATCACTTTTTGACAGATAGAGCTGCCCAAAATATTGTTCTTGTAAACCTAAATATTCTGTGTAACCTGGAATTATAACCTTGATATAGCATTCTTCATCTACTTTTTTACAGGATTACCGGAAGACCGTTGAAATGTAAGTGATCTGTCTCCTGTCTCTCTCTCTTCTCTGTGGTTCTGAACCCAAAGCCACAGCAGCACTAACTCATGAATGTCATTCCAGAACCGATTGCAAACTGCAGGAGCCAGAGAAAGTTTCAGAAGCTCTGCTCAATGAGACGAAGCACCTGGAGAAACTGAAGTACCAAGTCATTAAGCAGTTGAGAGAGACTGTTGAGAAGCGTGCGTATATGTACACACACACACACACACACACACACACACACACACACACACACACACACACAGTGTTACACACAAAGTTAGCAACATAATTTGTTGGCTTGATTAAGCAAATTGTTGTTCTTCTTAAGTTTTCATATTATTCACGTTAATCCAGTTTTTGTACCGACAACTGCTCCTAGAGCGTTTGAGCTATCGACACGGTTCCAGCTCTAAAAATTCATGCCAGTAAATTTCTTCAAACAGATCTTTGTAGATCCACAGGAGACCATGCACATGACCTGTATACACATGGTTTGGCTTTAACCCTAGCAAACAGCATAGCAACCACGTTATTTAGCATATAACCACCATATGTACCCTAGCAACCATCTTAATTACCCTAGCAGCAACCTAGCAATCACCACTATAATGTCAACCTAGCCATGAACATGATTACCCAAGCAACCAGCATTGTCATCATGTTATTTAGCATAGCAACCACCATATGTACCCTAGCAACGCCCTAGCAACCATCTTAATTACCCTAGCAACAACTTAGCAACCACCTCGATAATGTCAACCTATCAAACACCATAGCAACCAACATGATTACCCTAGCAACAACCATAGCAACCATGCTATTTTGCATAGCAACCACCATATGTACCCTAGCAACACCCTAGCAACCTTTCTAATTACCCTATGGTAAGTTATTGGAATTATTGGAATTTCTGGAATATCGTGGAATTATATTATTCCAGACATGGAAAGGCAGGAAATTTCATCATTTTTGGGGCAAGGTCATGGAATATCAGGGAATTGTGCAGTTTAACATTTACTTCCCAATGCCAAAATACATTAATACAAATATATTTCCACGCAGAATTGCACCCTAGCAACTACCTTAATTACCCTAGCATCACCCTAGCAACCATGCTAATTAACCTAGCAACTTCCACTACAATGTGACCCTAGCAACCACCATAGCAACCAGCATGATTACCCTAGCAACCAGCATAGCAACCACTTTATTAATGCGTTTTGGCTCATTGGATGTTCTAATGCAGATAACTTTTGATCTGTGTGCCCGATTTTCAAAAATGAGGTAGTGTTGCAATTATTTTGGTGACCTGATCAAGCCCACTCTTGCAGGTCCTTGGATATGCAATTCTAGTTAGTTGTGAAATGTTTCTCCCTGTGTTTTCTTTAGCATCACCCAACTTATATTAACTTATTCACTTATTGATCATCAACATGATATGGACCTCTCTCTCTCCTCTTCTCTCTTTTCCTCTTACTCAGGATGTACCCCCCCTCTCTCTCTTCCCCTTTCCTCTTACTCAGGATGCATCGTAAAAGTCTACTGTATCTGTAACAGGGTATACATTTACCATTATTTTAGATTCCATGTTCATGTGTTCTTTCTCCCCACAGCTGCTTTGACTCTGGATCCCAACACTGCACACCCAGATCTGGTCCTGTCTGAGGATCTGACCACTGTGAGATTCGTTGAAAATAACCCACAGAGGTATGACTTGTACCACAGTGTGCTGGGCTCTGTGGGCTTTGACATGGGTACTCACTGCTGGGATGTGGAGGTTGGGGACTATCCACGCTGGATTCTGGGCGTGATGGCGGAGTCTGCTAAGAGGAAGGGAGACTTCACCCCCATGAGTGGACGCTGGTTTATGTGGCGTAACGATGACGAATGTACGCCATGGCTTCTACGCCGACCCCCTCCACTTTCCTTAAGGTGGAGCAGAAGCCGCAGAGAATCCGAGTGCAGCTGGACTGGAACGGAGGAGAATTGTCATTCTTTGATGCGGATACTTTTGGACACATACACACTCTCAAAGACACTTTCAAGGAGAAAGTGTACCCATACTTTAACACAGTCTTTACTATGAAGGTGTTGACAGCAACTTCAGAGTGGATAACACCAGAAGATGAGGGGTGGACCCCGATACCGTAATAGCCTGCCTATTAACCCAGGTTTATTCATTGGTTTTGCACAATTTAACCAAGCAGTGGAATAAATGCGTGCAGTGAACACATGTTTTTTTTTTTCTCACTGGGATCCTGTAACAGAGTAGAGGAAGACTGATGGGCCTCACACATTTAGTCAACTAAAGTGCTATATCAATAAAATGTTTATTGATTATTATTATTTAGTCAACTAAAGTGCTATATCAATAAAATGTTGTGACGATTATTGACCAGTAATGTGACATGGCAGGCAGGGGGCCACAAGGATGTACTACTATCAGTATCAGTGTGTTGGGACTGGTCTTGCGTGTCGTAATAGACCTCTGAAGTTCGCCTACAAAAAGGAACCAAAGCTGCCATCTTTGCCCATATAAGGAGATCCGGGTGTTAATTGAAGCTAACTACCTATGGCAAGTTGCACTACAAGTTAGCTCTGGGGTAGCAAAAATTTATCTTTTCCGTCTTAACGTATGGTCTTCACATACTGAACATCACAGAAGCCACTCGAAGGCAGAGGACATTTTACGATCATTTAAAACCCCCATGTTATTTTCCCATAGGAAAAATCGCAAGATACCGGATCTCAAAGATGGCAGCTTTTTTATAGGTGAACTTCAGAGGTCTATTGGTCAGTGTACAGCACACTCTTTGTGAACTTCCCTCTAACAATATCTGGAAAAAAAATAAAGAGGACTTTGGTGAGGAATGTTTAGGTCTTTTTTATTGCTATGATTATGTCCAATGGATAGCAAGCCCTTGTGGATAATATGTCTATGGTATGTACACACTGCAAAAACTGCTTATCTAACAAAACCTAACCAAGTGTTATTAATCTTATATCAAGATAGAAAAAACTGGCCCCAGCTGTGGCACAACTGGCTGGGGCACCTGCACCGTACGCTGGCGACCCGGGTTCGATTCCCGCCCCATGGTCCTTTCCGGATCCCACCCCAACTCTCTCCCACTCACTTCCTGTCACTCTCCACTATTCTGTCGCATTAAAGGCATAAAAGCCCAAAAATATATACTTTAGAAAAAACTAGTTGGTATTGTTTTCAGTATAAAGAGACTTACCTAGTGCTTTCTTGTGAAATCATTTGACTTAATTTAAAAAAAAATTGACTTATTTTAAGACTTGAAAACCTTGAAGATCTTGAAAACAAGCAAATTTGTCTGCCAGTGAGTTAAGCAAATTTGTCCTAAAAACAAGCCAATTTTAATCTTAATATAAGATCAATAACACTTGGTTAGAATTCATTTTTTGCAGTGCATTTATTTGTTTCTTATTTTGTTTGTATTTTTATAGAACTACAAGAAAACTTTTGTAAAGTGAGTGATGTGGTTCATGTCTTTTTGTTCTGGCTCTGAACCCAAAACCACTGCACCCTGCAAAAAGGGATATCTTACCAAGTATTATAATGTTATATTGAGATAAAACATCTAGTTAGTATTGTTGTTAGTATAAAGATACTTACTTTAAGCTGTTTTAGATAAGCTAAGATTATTTGCCTTAAAATAAGCCAAAATCTTCTTAAATCAAGATACAAAACAAGTCAATTTATCTGCCAATGGATTAAGTACATTTATCTTAATTTAAGATAAAATCGTCAAATCAGCAGGCACGTTCGATCTTGCAGTGCTTCGCAGATCTGGCTTAATGTAAGTCTAAGGTGTCTGAAATATGTATGTTTCGATGTGCCATCCTGTGCCTGTGACGATGTATGATGAAAACGTAGAAAACTGTGAAAAGAATTTCCCTAAGGGGACAACAAATAAACTAACTAACTCATGTTTGTATTGAAAGATTCAGCCAGATCTGCGCAGTGCTGAACGATCGAACGCCCCCAATGATTTAGTTATGGTTATAGTCATTGTATGTAGCAGACGCTTTTGTCCAAAGCGACATACAATTGGACGTGAAATTTAACAGTACATAATTTGAAAAGTTGGTATACTACATTAAGGAGAATAGCAATAATAAACAACAATGTCAATTCAATCAATAGCCTACTGAAAATAAATAAATATTATCATATACAAACTATGACTATGGCTTAATAAACTAAGTGCATGTTGAACAGATATGCCTTTAGACCCCTCTTCAAAGACCCAAAACTATCACAGGAACGGAGAACATTGGGCAACTCATTCCACCAACAAGGAGGAAAAGAGTCTTGAATTTGACTTGCCAGGCATAGCTTTTGGGTCTGTTTCATGGAGTTCAGGCTTTTGATCTTGATCTTTTTTGTGTCACATTTTGAAGAAATTACCTATATTGAGGGAGTTGTATTTTAAATGCACTATAGTGTTTTGCCCAAAGCAAGCTGTTTTGGCTTGTCTGAGCATGGGCAGGGTCATTCTCCTTCAGAAGAGTGATGACAGATGCCTCGGGAGCAGACGACTGCAGTAGCGCATGACAGCCAGTAGGGGTGCTGCAGTGCACCTGCTTGAGCTGAATAACTTCTAGATGCAGTCAGCATTGCTCCTAGTGCTCAGGTTGTGACTGTGTGGAGACAGACAGGCAGCTATGGTTACTTATACCTCCTTTCTTGATACAGCTCAGTCTAAAGTTGTGTGAGGCTGGCCAATCAGATTCCTCCCGAGCTAGAGTCCCACCCACTCACTGCTTCCTAAAAATAAGGTCGTAAACTGATAGACGGTGAGCGTCTGCTGACCACAACTGATTTAAAGCACAGGTCATTCACTTGAAGCCCAAGTCTCAGACAGACGTGGACAATCTGCTGAGAGAAAACATCATTATTAGCCTAATTTAGGCACATGTTGAGGGTGAAAGGTAAAAAGTTTACCAAGAAAGAGAGAGAGACGTAAGATTTTCACCAGACAAAATGGGTACAAAATACGAAGAGGATTTCTGCTGCATCGTGTGCAATGACATCTTTAAGGACCCTGTGCTCCTGACATGCAGCCACACTGTGTGTGAACACTGCCTAAAGGACTTCTGGGAGGACATCGGGGCGCATAAGTGTCCAGTCTGCAGGAGGAGGTCATCGAAGGATCAGCTTCTACCAAACCTGGTCTTGAAGAACCTGTGTGAGACGTTCTGGCAGGAGAGAAGTCAGAAACCTCAAGCAGGGTGCTGGGCGCTCTGTAAAGAGCACAGCGAGCAGCTCAAGTTCTACTGTGTGGAGCATGACTTCCCCGTGTGTGTCGTGTGCCAGTTCGACAGTAAACACACGTGCCACACAATCAAACCACGAAACAAGTTTGAACCGTTTGACCTTAAGGTGAGCAATATTCATACTCTTTGACATTCTGCTAGCGTCATTTCCTCTTGACAGAAAGTGCAGGCACTGCACTCTGAAAACAAAACCACGTGGTTGTATTTGTTAATTGAAAATGTCATAGATTTTGATGAGCTATATCAAATGGCTGAAGTGTTACAGTTTGAAGTTGATGGCAGCTCCACTGAGTGAAGGACCCCCTACAAACTACCAGCTGTCTCAGAAAAATGACCCAGAAAACCAGCAGAACTGGAATCTTTCATTACATATTAATTTGACTTTCACAAGCTGATCTATGACTCATATGGCATCTATCTACTTGCCTGTTCTGTCTCGAGTTCAGATTATTTGTCGCTGCTTGTCTGTTCCTTGTCTCTGCTCTGCGCTGGGATTGTGCATTGTTTATTCAGGGGGAAATTGGCTGAGCACAACACACTTTTTTACAGCAATGCCCTGACAACAACACAGGGTATAAAAACACAAAGTTAGAAATTAAAAGACAGAAAATCATAATTATGTCAGAGGTAAAAAAAACAGTAAATAACAATAAAATGATTTAGGATCAGATCAAGAGCACTGAGCCACAGCCACATCAGTAAACTCTTAAATTGGTTAACTGACACAAATACGTTTATTTTCAGAACATCTTGAATTCCATGTTTAGCTAAAAAAAAGCTAAAAGACAATTTATCAAACTCTGATCTAATATGAGGGATTTCTAGAGAAATATGTTTGTGACTGGGAGTTATGACAGATAGATTTATACTTCTAGGGCTAGGAGGCCGTGCACACCACACATTTAGCTCAACTTCTTATTGCTACATGTTCAAAACAGCAGAATAAATGCTACATATTAATAATATTTGTACAACTATTCACCCGTAGCAATATTGGGATTTAAAGTTCTACTTTAATCTGGTCTGATGCATTCCATTTAAAAGTATTGCTCAACACTGCTATGGACCCTTTCAAGAGAGTTCTATTATCAGCATCATAGTTGGCCCCACAAGACTTCCTTTTTAACATTCCATATGTTATCTTAATGCAGAGGAAGTAGATTGGGGCCCAAATAGAACGTTCAAGCATTGTTTTTGTTTTTATTGATGAAAGGGTCTATTGGCCGGCTTTAACAAAATCTTTTATTAATTAACTTCAGTCTCGCGCTGCCCTCTTTGTGATCTAGGTCTGGCCACAGTGCGCCGCATGCGCTCCTGTTAGCTGGGAGATTCCGTTCTCAAACTTGGGCCCTAAAGGTTTTAGTGGTTACTGCGCACGCGAGGTGTGACATCACTGCATTGAGCTCCATATGATTTGTTTTACTTCAAGGAGGAACTGAAGTTGTGTCTAGGGCGACTAAAGACCAAACTGGAAGACCTTGAAGAAGCACAACTCGCTGGAGACGAAACCACACACTGCATTACGGTGAGATTGACATCAGATTGGCATCAGTCTTATGAATAGAGATTCTTTCTATGCCAAGCACTCAAAGAAGTAAACCATGCAGGCTCTAGGCTCGGGCCATACACATCCAGCAGCTGATCAGCAGTAATAGGCCTGTTTGCTGTTGCAGGCTCGGGCCATACACATCGAGAAGCTGATCACGGAGGAGTTTGAGCACCTCCACCGGTTCCTGCGGGACGAGGAGAAGGTCCGGCTGGCCATCGTGAGGCAGGAGAAGGAGGAGAAGCTGCAGATGTTATGGGAGATGAGCAGCCGCATAAGGAGGAAGATGACCTGTATAAACGACACTATCAAAGCCATACAAAGGAAATTGGAAGCAGATGGGGTCACAAACCTGAAGGTAAACCATTTTTGCCTTTCATATCACACACACAGACAGGGATCACATTTGGCTAGGATGGCCATTTATCGAACCAGCAGTAAGGCAACCACAGACAATGATAAGGGGCAACACGAGGATAGTCTCAACAGCACATGTAACACACAACAAGGGTAGTCATATACATCAACACGGGGATAAACACATAGGTACAACCAAAGACACTAAACACGCTAACAAGTACACAACATGGTAAACGCAAATACAACTGCAATAACCAACATTTTCACATTCTATCATTCACTCATTAGACATTTATAACCACCGACGCCAATATATATATATATATATATATATATAAAAACAGCACATGTTGTCCCTGAGCTCCGTAACAACATCTCTAATAAATAAATAATAATCAGAGAAATACTTGGCCTCTTAGCTAACTAGCACACCAAATAGCATAGCTTTACTACTTCCGCCGCCTCACCAGAAGTTTTACACATTTTCTTCTTTACAACAATACACCACAGAACAACTTGTGAATATACTGTGTATATATGTACATGAACAGTGCCTATAGAAAATCATCATACCCCTTTGAAATAGTTACTTTATTTGTCATACAGCCTGAAATCAAAATCAAAATCTTTTCCAGTTTTATTTACAAATGTAGCTGTACAACATCAAAATAATTTTGATTTTGTAAACCTAAATATTAAGTGTAACCTGGAATTATGACCATGATATAGTGCAATGTCTTCATTTTTTACAGGATTACCAGAAAAACGTTGAAATGTAAGTGATTAATCTCCTGTCTCTCTCTCTGCTCTGTGGTTCTGAACCCAAAGCCACAGCAGCACTGACTCCTGAATGTCATTCCAGAACCGATTGCAAACTGCAGGAGCCAGAAAAAGTTTCAGAAATTCTGCTCAATGAGACGAAACACCTGGACAAACTGAAGTGCGAAGTCATAAAGCAGTTGAGAGAGACTGATGAGAAGCGTGCGTATACACACACACACACACACACACACACACACTGCACCTTTTTGTTGCTGTCATTTTCTACAACTCTGTTTCCCAAAACGTTGGGACACTGTAAGTTATTTGCCCAAATTTTCAATCAAACATGTAACTGAGAACAGTGCAAAGACAACATATCATTTGTTGAAACAAAGCAATTATATTATGCCATTAGCACATTTTCAAAAATGCCAGCATCATTACTCCTGAGAGGCTGCATCTCTGTTACCAATAACCATACTATAATTAGTTATGAAATGTTTTTCCCTGTGTTTTCTTTAGCATTACACAACTTTTATTCACCTATTCACATACACAGATCATCAACATGATATGGACCTCTCTCTATCCCTCTCTCTCTCTTTCCTCTTACTCAGGATGTACCCCCTCTCTCTCTCTCATTCCCCCTTTCTTACTCAGGATGTACCCCCCCCAACATGATATGGACCTCTCTCTCTCATTCCCCCTTTCTTACTCAGGATGTACCCCCCCTATCTCTCTCATTCCCCCTTTCTTACTCAGGATGTACCCCCCTCTCTCTCATTCCCCCTTTCTTACTCAGGATGTACCCCCCCCTCTCTCTCGCCCTCTCTTTTCCCCTTTCCTTTTACTCTGGATGTGCTGTAAAAGTCTACTGTAACTGTAACAGACACATATATATATTTACCATAATTATTAGCAGATGTCTTCTATTCTAATTCTATTCTATTATTATTTTAGATCTGGTTCTAGATTCCATGTTCATGTGTTCTTTCTCCCCACAGCTGCTTTGACTCTAGACCACAACACTGCACACCCAGATCTGGTCCTGTCTGAGGATCTGACCACTGTGACATTCGTTGAAAATAACCCACAGAGGTATGACTTGTACCACAGTGTGCTGGGCTCTGTGGGCTTTGACATGGGCACTCACTGCTGGGATGTGGAGGTTGGGGACTATCCACGCTGGATTCTGGGCGTGATGGCGGAGTCTGCTAAGAGGAAGGGAGACTTCACCCCCATGAGTGGACGCTGGTTTATGTGGCGTAACGATGACGAGTACGCTGCACGCTCTACGCCGACCCCCTCCACTTTCCTTAAGGTGGAGCAGAAGCCGCAGAGAGTCCGAGTGCAGCTGGACTGGAACGGAGGAGAATTGTCATTCTTTGATGCGGATACTTTTGGACATATACACACTCTCAAAGACACTTTCAAGGAGAAAGTGTACCCATACTTTAACACAGTCTTTACTTTGAAGGTCCTGCAAGTAGATTCAGGGTGGATGACAGCAGAAGACACGGGGTGGACCCCAATACCGTAATTTCCTGCCTATAGACCGCAACAGTCCCGTCCACTGCCGATTCCGGAGTATAAGCCATCGTAACCGTCCATGGTAGACTTAAAACCAGCTATGACATGACTAAGCGATTGTACATGCAAAATCCTAACAGGTAAAAGCAGAACCTTTGATTGGTAGAGACAGGCGTAGATTTGCGTGGGGACCGAAGGACGTGTCCACACCAATGTCAAATTACGACTGAAATGTCCCCACCAATATTCAGGTTGAAATGGGGGGAAAAGTGCTCACATGCGCTACACAAAGAGTTAAATCATTTCTCACTTCAGTGCTGCAGATCATCTCGTACAGATCTTGTAATGTGCAGTAGCCTATAAGGGTAAATTGCGCTGATTTGAAGTTACCTATAATAACTACAAGTGAGCCGCAGTCTCCTGCGCAGCATGCAGCGCTTCATCTTTACTTCACTACAAGCATGAAGTGCGTCCAAATTCACCCATTCTTCTCTGTTGAACTCCTAGAGTAGGCTACTCATCACACATGTGTCACATGAAAGAGCCTTTTCTCAGCTTTTAAACGGTGCTATAGCCACTATTTGCTGTGATAAACAGTTTTGCAAGAAAAATAACTTCAAGAGATGTAATAATTATTCTCTCATGCCCATCTCCACATCCATTAGCCTCCGGTGGAATATCGTAGGTAGGGCTACACACTCTTCACACAACACATGACAAACCATATATAAACCTTACCGAACACAAAGGTGTAATGCATTCCCGTGTATAGTTAGCTGTTCCAGAGTAATCCGGTTTTGAAATAAATTGTAGCAAAATTCAACATCTTTCGGCTTTAAGCATTTCTTAAAACTGAGCTATGCTTACTAGCCTGGCTAGCGCCACCACTTCTCAATGAGACGTGGTCTGGGAACCAAACGTTCATTTTCTCGTATTTGAAAAAAATGCCCAGATCCGTTTATTGGGTGCCATGGATGTCTATCAAATGCGTCTGTGCATAGCTCATCATCGTCTTGCTTTCCCCCCTGTTCTGTGATTGGTTCCCTATCTCAGGCGAAAATTTGCTCCATGGTCTCCAGGCTGCCTTAGCAGCGTGAATCAAATCGCGCACAAGGCAGCATGGGAACACCCAGGCTATATGCTTACATCACCTAGATATCTGTAAATATTAGAATCAGGGAATATACAGGCAGCTCACGGTTAAGAGTTTGTCAATGTAGCCTTAATGATTTCCTTTCACAAAATGCTAAGCATGCATGTGTTTAAGTTTGTTAAAACTGAGCTGTGCTTAAATGGGTCAATGCATGATTTAATAACAGACCAAATAGAAAATATGCATGCATGTAGCCGAAACGCGTTGGAGTTTTTTAGAAGGTTAACTTGACCAAGCCATGATAATAAAGGCTTTTTAACTTTTTCGATAGAGAGTGCCTTGGAGTTTCTTGATTCTTGGCATTTAGTTTCCCATCCAAAGAGCACCTCTGACTTAACCAAACTTTAGAGTCCAAGAAGCGCTCCTCTACCCCCATTCTTTGTTGAATCGCAAAGCAGCATTGCCGTTTTTCTCTCCAGCTTTTGTAAATATTTCATGAATATCTTATGAAGTCTACATCAAATGTCACTTTACTATACAAGTTGTGAAGTATTCTTAATCACTGAGTTTAACACTGGGAGGTAAACTAGTCTACATTCAGCTGACCCGTGTTTTGTGTAACCTGGAACGGTTGGACATTCCCAGTAGCAGAAGATGAGAAATAATCTGCAAAGGTTACATCATAAAACAAATACATTTTTATGAAACAAAAATGATTTGATTGACCATGTTCTGTCTTTTTGGCACTGGAGTAGCCCATTGACTCAGATCTCAGATGTGACGTGATCAGGTAAGAGGTTTGGAACAAAAACGGCAATGCTGCTTTGCGATTGTTGGACTTTTATTTTGACAAGTTGTCGTCGTTCTGTCTTCCATATTCATGAAAGGTCTCATGAAACAGTCATGAATGCTTTATGTGCAGTTTATGACAGCTGCTATGAATGTGTTATGAACTCACCCATCAAGTAAAGTGTTACCAACATTTTAATCATTTTATATGTCTATAGTGGCTGGTGAAAGAGTTGAGTGACTTTTCCTTATTTTCCGGGGGCGGGCGGGGTAGTGGGTAGTGTCCCCACCAAAGCTTAGACCAAACCTACGCCCTTGGGTAGAGATCGCTGTTGCCATGGAAATATTTATGCCACTGTTCCTGCGCCTGACTTCTCGCTACTCGCTGGAAAGATGGATACCAAGGCTGTCAGAACCGATGTGTGGCTGTCCGATAAAAACTGTTTTTCTCATCTTGAAAGTTCAATTTACTCAATGGAAATGGTATAGTTAGTCATCTTCTTGTGTGAGATTAAAATAGAAGCATTTAGAGTAGTTCTTCACTCCAAAATTAAAATATGTAGGGCCTACACAGTCTTGTATTTTTTTTCTTTTTTTGCTCAAAATGATGTTGTATGATTATGAGTCATGTCGCAGCTGGTTAGCCTAAGGCATGGTTTAAAACTCTTTATATATTTTTCCAGACGTAAATTGGAGAAATTAATGGGAAACTTACTTCTGGAAACTAAGCTCTCTTGGAGGAGGGGTGGGACTGTTGCGCTCTATTAACCCAGGTTTATTCATTGGTTTCGCACAATGTCTTCAGCTATGAGGTTAATACACAGGGGCAGACTATATGTGGGAACGCATATCTTCTCTTTATGATTAAAGCACAATCTGATTCATTGGGTTATTGGGCACCAGAGCTAGTGAGCGGAGCTGAGCGGTGCGAATACCCCGCTCCTCGCTCAGGTGGCTGTTCACTCGGCCGCTCCTCTGCTCAAATTCACGTCAGGCCACTCCGCTCAATTTTGCTCCCCGCTCCACTTCAACATCGTCCCGCTCCAGTGAAATCGTTCCACATTCACTCCAATTTAAAAGAGGAAGAAATAATCTACAAGCCGAATTGTCACCGTAGAAAACTTAAATCCCAAAGAACTAAGAGTTCGCTCATAGAACATTTATTTTAAAAGACAATGCAACATGCAACAACGAACAAGCTTGGCAACATCAATACACATAAGCCTAGAACTAAAAGTATAAGTGGGATTAATTGCCTAAAGAATTAGCATCCAAGTTTTACTTCAGCCTCACTTGATGAAGCATATTCAGATTGCTCACGTTTTTCTTTGCTCTCCTTAGCACACTCATGTTTCCGCGAAATGTGTCCTCTTAGGTTTCAAAATGAATCTTTACTCATTGGAACAGTGTCACCACCACATGGTTGTTCTTGCTCTACATTGTTAGTATCTAGTTCTGAAACATATTTAGCAAACTCCATCCCCATCAACAAACTTACTATGGCCAGTATCTGAAATTTAACGGTGTTGGTTTCATTAGGAAGACATGAATTCTGGGTAGATTTGAGCATGCCTCAGACTCGTGGATTGAGCGGTATCGGAGCGAGATTGGAGAGGAACAGAGCGGCCGCTCCGGGCCTCCGGCCTTTAAATTAAAAAGTAATCCGCGCTCCAATTCCATCCGCTCCGCTCTTTGCTCGCACTCCGTTCACTTGCTTTGTTGGGCACTGGGGTTAATATACAGGTGTGGTGGATAATACATGCGTGATACACGTTTTTTTTTCATAAAGCACTGTCATTTTCAAACAGAATTTTTATACAGAATGCATACAAATACACAGGAAATTACTTAACAGAGTAGGACTGATAGGCCTCACTGGGCTGCTGGAAAGGGTGTGGGGGTAGCTTACCTTTTGGAATGGGTGTTGATCAATATAGGTTTAGTCATTTTTATTATTACAGTGCATGAAAATTGTTATCACATTCAAGTTTTCTAAAATCTGTTGATTTGGCACGGAAAGACCCCTCAAATCTACATTTTGTTTATATGATTTTAACAAGACTTTGATCATTCAAAAAAAGTAAGTTTGGACCGGATACCTGTTGTCAGTTTTTTGGAATATTGTTGGGCGAAGAAAACTAATCATCTAAGAGAGACCAAATACAGTACAGTGTTCAACCTGGTACCAGAGATTCTTACTGTAAAATCTAAGTCTTCCATCTGAAAAACTGGGGGCTCATAAACTCTTCAAATGTGCTATTTTATTTCACCAAGCCAAATTTTGGAAGAAGTTTAAGTAGGCCTACCATTCTTATACTTGAGCTACACACCTGACATTCCATGTCTGGATGCTATTAGTAACAGATATTGACTGTAGAAAGGTGAGGTGAGATAGTTTTCCAGATATTGCTGTTTAAAAATGGCTTTTCAGAGTATGATGCCAAAAAATGCCCTTCATACACCTCATTTAATATTTTTTAATGAGAAAACTATTAACAGTAGAGACTTAATATTTTGAATTTTTCTTATTATATGTATTTTTACTAATATTCTGAGATGGTCAGGTGGGTGAAGGGAGACTAAATGACTCCATGTCATTAATACCGCCATAGAAATGTCATAGCCCTACTTGCTGCTTACCTTCACTTTCAATGATAGCAGCTGAACTAGGCCTACTGACATAATGACATGAAAGACGTGATTCATAGCTCAGAACCCGTTGCCACGGTCTTATTTTTGCAGTGGTCATTATAGCAAAGATCCTTGATTACTGACCAAGATAGAGCAACGGAATTTGTTCGCTCCGCTTCAACACTGTCTGATTATAGGCTACAAAATTATTGTTATATAGGCCCCATTCTTACCATAAAAGGATATTGGCATTTATATGCCGATAAATAGATCAGAATTTTACGTTGGTTGCCTGTGATTGATGTAGGCTATTTAAATTCACTTCACCAGAGAGATCTCGTCCGAGTCGCTATCTTGACATAGCTTTCCCCCTCGGAGTCCTCAAACTTGGACCCGAAATCCCCGCCTTCTCTGTTCGCTGAATGAGGAAGTTTACATAGAGCCTGGGCGTGTCTGTAGGACTTTGCCAGTTATCAGACGCGCACTCTTTCAGTAAACAGAAGTCAGAGGTAAACAATGAAGCGAGTGTAAAGGTCATATTGAAGGCTAAACCGAGAGACTTGTCAAAGCGAAGTTAGAAACTGCTATCCAGACAGACTTTTCACTGGAGAGAAAATGGCTTCAGCATTAGATGACGATTTATTCTGTGTTGTGTGCCATGACGTCTTTAAGAACCCTGTTGTACTTTCATGCAATCACATCTTCTGTAAAGTCTGTCTGCAGAAGTTCTGGAAGAGCAAAAAATCCAGAGAATGTCCACTCTGCAGGAGGAGGTCATCGAGAGAACGCCCTCTTTCAAATCCGGTCTTCTTAGGGGAGTTCTGCAGTCGTCGGCATAGTGAGAAACTGAAGTTCTTCTGTGTGGATGATAAACAGCCTGTGTGTGTGGTGTGTCGAGACTCAAGAGAACACACCAACCACACGTTCCAGGAAGCAGCTGACCTAAAGGTGAGACATATTCCATGAAGGTCTACAATTATTTCATACTTGGAACAAAAAAACTCCACGCAGGGTTTCGTTTGGGCTGCCTCCGCTGTTTGTGTCCAGTTTTCTGAGCCTGGGTAGACTACTGAGACTGGATTGTGCTGTGTAGGCCCCACTGACAGAATTGCCAACCAGTGGCTGTGAAGAGATGATTGCTGACTACAATTTTTTTATGGACTTGACCCCCAAATGTTAATACCTGTCCTTGCCTACAAGTATTTTAAGTGGCTATACTGAGAAGGTGATGCTTTTTAAGTGGGTATACTGCGTAGTCCTGCGTATAACATAGACTACACCACTGGTTGTTATATTACAAAATGGGACAGATATCTCTGTTTTCCAGACTTTTCCAGATCTGTCAGGAGAAGTGATGGGTGTCTGTAAAAATACAAAATATCATGGTCACTACTACATTACAGATCAATTATCTGATGATGATGATGCAGACAGTGTTGCATATGCCTAAGCTAACATACAGTATTCATAAGAAAATTCCACATGAGCACAGTTGTCATGTTATGGACTAAGTTTAAAAGGCAACGTAGAATCTTAAATGACTACCGGTATATGTAATGCAAAATCTTATAAATGACTATATGAGGATATCACTCAAGAAACCCAGGCGCTTTAGTGCAAGTGGCCTGTTCTGTAATGTGTGGGTCAGCACCTTCCAGGCATTGTTGAGAAGTTTGATGTACAAATGAATTTGTCACCTGAACGTCTACCCAGAACAACATTGTTATGCTGTAATATAACAGAGGTCGGTTCGTTTGCCGCTCACGGGCCTCGAACCTGCCACCTCAACACACACCGGCATGGGAGTCGAATGCTCTAACCACTGAGCTAAAAGCCTAGGCTTCCAACTCAGCGGTTAGAAGCATTCTTAAGGTGTGAGTATGGAAGAATATTAAACTCAAATGTTTTGTACGTGTGTATCACGTTTTGAAACTGTAGAAATTATTTGTAACTGTAAAAATGACCTGTACAAGTAATTGTCAATATTACAAATATGCCCTACACTTACAAATCTATTCTACAGGTACGGATCGGTTTTACAACTACAAATCATCCTACAGTTGAAAATATTTTACAATTACAAATATGTTCTACAATTACAAATCAATATTCTACGCACAAAGCTGTCATACAGATACAAATCTTTTCTATAGGTGCACAGACTTTTGCACCACCTTAGGGATGTGAAGTGTCTCATATGTATGATGTGTGTGTGTGTATCAGGATTTGTAACTGTAAAACTGTAACTGTGATTTGTGATTTAACATAAAAATAACACGAACGATTTAAAGTATTACTCATACAGTATGTCCTTCACTTACAAATATATTCCACAGGTACTAAACCTTCCACAGTTGCTGTCTTTAAATTACGAAGCTATTCTGCCATTACAAATCTCTGCCGCTCGCACAAGTAAATTTTCTGCAAGTACTTTTGAGACTGTTCTGGCACTTCCTGTAGAATAGCCAATGGTGATGCTCAGGTTTGGCTAGCCAATCAGGAATCTAAGTTCACTAACTAATTACAGAGCCAGGAGTGAACCAACGTGGGTGGGTTGTGTTGGTGGTGTATTGTGCTTGCGCTGTGCACGTAAACTCCATCATGGTCTAAACTCTAGAGCATTGGTTCCCAAAGACTGGGTCGCGACCCACAGGTGGGTCGTAGGAGATTTTATTTGGGTCGCCAGCATAGCCTAGTGACAATTTATGTTGTGTAATACCTCTAGCTTATACCTTATATAGCTTAGGAAAGCTAACAGCTTTCTATTAGGATCTAGTTTGTTAACTACCACAGTCACGAGTTGGGTCGCGATAGTCTGTCATTTTTAAAAAGTGGGTCCCCAGAAAAAAAGTTTGGGAAACACTGCTCTAGAGAATCTGTGATGCTGTCATGATTACTGAAACTTCTCTCTTTAGTCCATTGATCTGTTAACTTAGCTCACTCTCGCATCTCAAGCGTACCATCCACATCATATTGTGTTGTTTTCTGGGCGAAATTATGTCCTTTTTTTCTCCCAATAGCTGGCCAGTGTCATGCAATGTGAGATTCTAGAGCGCTACGCGTCGTATTTTCTAGCCAGTAATCCATCTTGCGCGTAGCGCTCTAGAATCTTTGGTTACACTCACCTCCCTAAATCCTCACTCCCATGATCCAGGTCTAGGCACCACTGTAACAGAGGTCAGTTTGTCCGCCGCTCGCGGTACTCGAACCCGCCACCTCAACACACACCAGCATGGCTGTCGAATGCTCTAACCACAGAGCTAAAAGCCCAGGCTTCCAACTCAGAGGTTAGAGGTGTTCTTAAGGTTAGGGGTGTGAGGATTTACACGGGCAACTAGCATGCTAGCTCAGTTCGCCTCCGTTACACTGGCAAATCTTAGGGTTAGTGCCATTTGATACAAGTCATCACTGTGTTTGTTTTCCTTTTTAATGTATGTTCTGTCTGTGTTGCTGTATCTGTAATCTGTCTGCAAGTTGATGATGATGATCTTGTTTTATTCTTCGAAAATCAACTGAATTGAATTCACACACAGTAATCATGAATAACACCATAATCATATTGCAACCAAGAGTCACAATTTGCATGCGCACACACACACACACACACACACACACACACACACACACACACACACACACACACAACCATCACCACCACACAGAAGGTCATCAGAGTTTTTCTTCATTTCAGGTGGGAATGAAGATTAGCATAGAGTTCTTAAAGAAGAAGCTAAAGATCTTTGAAGAAGCAAAAACCACCCGAGACCAAACAGCAGAAGACATTAAGGTGAAAGTTAAGGTTCATATAAGTATCAGATATAACTAAAACATTCATTTAAATGGAACACAAATAGCCAGGATGAATGTTATGTTAGGCCCTCTCAGGTCCTAAGGTAAAATTGAGACTATGCAAAATGGATTGATAGTTTTACATTACCATCTGTGTGGATTCTTTAATCAATAAGAAGAAATAATAATTCCCAGACTCAGGCCCAACACACAGAGAAGCAGATCCATGAGGAGTTTGAGAAGCTTCACCAGTTTCTACGAGATGAAGAGGCAGCCAGGATAGCTGCACTGCGGGAGGAAGAGGAGTGGAGGGGTCGGGTGATGAAGGAGGAGATTGAAAAGATGAGCAGAGAGATCTCATTTCTTTCAGACACAATCAGAGCCATAGAGGAGGAGATGGGAGCTGATGATGTCACATTCTTGCAGGTAAAAAGATTCACCTCAAGATTCACCTTTGATGATGAATATTATTTTATCACATACCTGCTGGTAGAGTATGAGCCAAGAGCCCTAAAATGAGGTTTGCAGTACCATTTAGGAGAGCAGAGGTTCAGCATACTGTATTTCTCTGTGAGTACAATTATGTATCTCTGGAGCACATATCTGGTCATGATGGGACCATGGCTGTGGCAGCTTTTGTGATTTTCAGTATTAGTACTGAGAGTACTGAAGCCATGACATGGTGTTGCCAAGGTAGCAATTTCACTAATCTAAACAAATCAATCTAACCATAGATGTGATTATAGCGGTGGCTTTCGTTATCTATTTAAATGATTCTACAACGTTTCTATGGCGTTAGTATAATTTTTTAACGCTATAGGAATCACATAGTACAACACATATTCATACCAACATTGATTGAGTTTTATTTTAGCATGGGTTTCCTCCGTAAAAAAGAGACCAGCATTTTAACTTCACAGCCTATGGTTTAACTTCACAGCCTATAGTTTATACGTCTGTAAAAAATTCACAAACATGTCTTGATTTTACTTTTGAGGCAAAAAATGTCACTCTTGAAACCTGGCAAAGTTACCGGTAATCATTCAGCTTGAATGGGAGGTCAAGTAAATGAAAGCTACGGCAACCAAGTTTATGCAGAAATTATTTCTTTAAAAACAGACAGAGAGCGAGAGAGAGAGAGAGAGAAAGAGAGAGAGACAGATAATAGACATGCACCAAATATTGAATTTAGAACAGCACTGTGGCTTATTGTGGCATATGTGCCTTAATTAAACTCATATAACAAGTTTTATCAACTGGAGTCTTTGTTAATGCAACATTACATTTGGTTGATGTGACTTGAAATTACATTATTTGCATGTTGTGTGTGGTTATAAATTACATTATCTACTGTATATGTTGTGCATGGTTATAAATTACATTAGCTATATGTTGTGTATGATTCTAATGTCAGATGCAATAGCTAATCAGGTAATCATTGTAGGCAATATCTAATATTTATCTATTTGTTACTACACAGAACTACAAGAGCCCAGTGGAAAGGTGAGTGATCTGCCTTCTGTCTCTCTCTTCTCTGTGGTTCTGAACCCAAACCCACAGCAGCACTGACTCCTGAATGTTATTCCAGAGCCCAGTGCACACTGCAGGATCCAGAGAGGGTTTCAGGAGTTCTGATCAATGTGGCAAAGCACCTGGACAACCTGAAGTTCAGTGTCTGGGAGAAGATGAGGAAGATTGTTCAGTGCAGTAAGAATTTTTGTCTCAAACACACACACACAGACACACACACACACACACACACACACACACATACAGAGAAGTCACTGGTGGTGACTGGGATAGCCCAGTACACTTCTCACATGAACGTTCTCCTCAAGTGAAGGATGGAATTAAAGAGGATTTCAGGCAATTTTTCACATAAATCTCCGTTTCTCGAGGTTTCTGTCGGTACAGAAAAAAAAAAATGTTCATGTGCTCCCAGAGTGTAGCGCTGTAACTGCCTGGCTGCTTTAAAGTCACGTTTGTTTGTGTTTAGATAAATTCACTTGTTCAAAGCATCGTTAACCAAGCATGGGTAGCCTACTGGATGGTACAGTGTAGGCCCTACTGGCAGAATTGGCAGCTAGTGGCCGTGAGGAGATGATTGCTAAAGACATTTTTTTATGGACTTGATATCGTGTCCAATTGCCGACTGCACCTTGAAGTCCCTACAGACTTTAACAGACAGATATAGAAATGTATTCACTTACACCCTACACTACATTACCCTACACTAAGTTACCATAATTATGAGCAGGCAAATTAATTCATGTTTTCAGAATTTAGTCTCATCTTTAATAATAGTGACACTGTGTGTGTGTGTGTGTGTGTGTGTGTGTGTGTGTGTGTGTGTGTGTATGTGTATTGATCATCATCATAATGTCGGGCTGTGTTCAGCTCATGTGTGTGTCCTTTCTCTCTGTAGCTCCTGTGACTCTGGATCCCCTAAGTGCCCACCCAGATCTCCTCCTGTCTGAGGATCTGACTAGTGTGAGATATATGAGTAAGAATATATTTAGGTTTGATAAGTATCACAGTGTGGTGGGCTCTGAGGGCTTCAATACAGGGACTCACTGCTGGGATGTGGAGGTTGGAGATTGCCCAAGGTGGACTGTGGGTGTGATGATGAGTTTTGCCCAAAAATGTGGAGACTATGTCACTTTGAATGGACGCTTGTACATGTGGTAAAAGGATGGCCATTATGGAGTAGGACATTCAGGCACCCAAACGCCCTACACTCTCCTTAAAGTGCAGCAGAAACTCCAGAGGATCAGAGTGCAGCTGGACTGTGACAGAGAAGAGCTGTCATTCTATGACCTTGATAATAACACACACCTACACACTCTCTCTAGACTCTGCGCACCTACACACCATTTTTCCAGATACCACGAGAAAGCGTTTCCATACTTTAATCTGGGCTGTGTTAACTCCTCTCTGAGGATCCTACCAGTGAGTCCTCAGCACTGATGGAGCTGATGGTGTCTCTGACTGGACTCTCATAAGGCCAGTAGGTGTGATGATGAGAGGGGAGGTCAGATAGGACAAGAGGTCAGGAGGTCACATAGGTCAGGAGGTCACATAGGACAGGAGGGGGTCAGGAGGTCAGATAGGGCCAGGTGATGAATATTGTGGATGTGTCTTGTTGAACTGTCTGGAATGAGTGATATGGGCCTTTGTTGTAGTGGTGAACAGGGTTTAGTTATATTAGATTATGAGTGAATAGTAGGTTAGAGTTCTCAACGGGCCTGAAAATTACAACCCGACCCGACCCGGCCCGTGGCTTTTAAAGCCCGGACCCGATGTAACCCAACACATCAACATGAATTATCTGCCCCAACCCGGCCCACGGCCCGACCTAAAACATACGTTTTGACTGTTAAACCCTGACTTTATTTACGTGAAGATTCAACACATTAGCGTGACAATTTACTTAAAACGGTGATTTTCTCCTCTTCTGGCATATTGTGACAGGAGAACCATGCCAACTTTGGATGCGGTTATCTTAGCGATACTTTTTGCAATACCCTCGATATACATATAGTTGGAAAGCTTAGTTTATGGCCGTTTATGTGTGGTAAATTTTACCACAGCGACTGGTTTTGCCTTGCAGGGTCACATATTTCATCAGCACCTTGCATTTTGAGCATTGCGCATAACCTTTAGAATTACCATCAGAATCCAGCACCACTCCAAACACTTTCCAGACCTCTGATTTTCTAGTAGCGACGGCGGCAAGTTTACTTTTCACCAACTCCATCCTCTTCTCCAGGCCAAAGGCTGCACGCAGCGGCGTCAGGTCTGCCCCTCACCATGATGCACGTTGCGCGCAGCAGCCAGATTTTCTTTACGGTGAACAGCAGCAATGATTAATAAAAAAAAAAAATTCACTGAGCGGAAAAGATTAAGCCCGAGGTCCGACCCGACCCGATTTGCTTATATTTTCGTCCCGAACCCGGCCCGAATCCGCGGGTCCCTTCGGGTTTGTCGGGCCGACCCGACCTGTTGAGAACTCTAGTAGAGGTGTGTTTTGTAAAGAAGTCTAGTGGGGTCTCTCACCCATGTGTGTCCAGTGCTGAGAGTCCTGCTGCTCTAGACTAGGGGTGTAACGATTACCGGTATAATGGCAAACCGCGATAAAAATGTTGACGATAATAATTACCGTTTTCATTTCAAATATCATGATTATCACTCTTGATTACCGCGGTGTGGAAACCGTTTAATCCTTCCCAGCTTCATCCGAGCCTGCTTTTGACATACAGTAGGCCTGGTACAATGGAACAAAACTGGTACCCTACTGATTCTGTTGTCTAATTGATGGTTTTAACTACGATTCGGATTAGGCTACACCTGATTTTGAAAGGCGGAACTTTTTCACCGCAAAATGTGCACTGTATCATGTAGCCACTCTGCGTCTTTTTATGTTCGCGTCCACATTAAATCCATTCCACTTACGTTATGAGGAGAATACAGTAGCCTAAAGTTTTATTTTGAAACTTTGCTTACTTTGGTCTCACTCATTGCATCCAAATAACAGCAATAGCAAACTCCAAGTCATGGTAGGGTAAGTTAAGCTATAAGCACATAGCCAATTAAACATGAAGAAAAAAGTGAACGGGACACTTTTTGAAACTATTTCAGCTTGTGTAGGCCTATCAGTGCTTTCTGAACATATTGAACACACTTTTAGAAATACCATGATAATACCGAAAACCGTGATAATTTTGGTCACTATAACCGTGAGGTTAAATTTTCAGACCGTTACATCCCTACTCTAGATCATCTGTAGTTTGGTCACCCATGTGTGTCCAGTGCTGAGAGTCCTACTGCTCTAGATCATCTGTAGTTTGGTCACCCATGTGTGTCCAGTGCTGAGAGTCCTGCTGCTCTAGATCATCTGTAGTTTGTCCCTCAGGTCTGAACAAGGATAACAAGACCCATTAGCTGTGGAACATAGAAACATATTATTAAGTATTAGAAGCCTAGGATTAATGGTTCAGTTTTGTTGGGTTCCAGCACATATTGGAATTAGAGAAAATGAAAAGGCAGATGTATTAGCCAAAAAGGCACTAAAAAATAAAGAAATAGAAATCAATGTTCCAATAGGGAAAGGAGAAGCAAAAACTAAAATTAAATCTGAAATAATAAAGAGACGGCAACAGGTATGGGACGCTGAACCTAAGGCTAGACACTATTACAACAATCAGAAAAACATTGGAGGAAAAAGAATGAATATGCAAAATAGAAAAGAGGAAATAGTGTACACAAGATTAAGAATGGGACATACAGGATTGAATTCAACACCTAAACTAGTAGGAAAAAGTGATGGTTTATGTACAGAGTGTCAAACACAGGAAGATGTGGATCATGTTTTATTTAGATTTAGAATGTACAGAGAGCAGAAACAAATATGGCAAGAATTAGATGAGCATATTGATGATATTCTTGGGGAACAAGGAATGCAAAGAGACATAATTAGAGCCTTATTTACCTTCCTGAAAGACACTGAGTTAATGAAAAGAATATTTTTTTTGTCTATTTGTTAGTTTCTGTTTTGTTATTATTTATTATCTCTAGATTTATTTTACATCTTTCTGATTGAGTAGCCACTCCTGAACAGTAGGTGGTGGTATACAACAATTAAATGATGTAATCTGCCAATAAACGAAAGAAGAAGAAGAAGAAGAGTGTGTTTGCAGGTCAGTTTTGTACTTCTACCGAACATTGCTATTGAACTTTTGTTTTATTTTGGTCAGAAGTGATTTAAAACCACAAAACTTTCAGTGTCCCGCCGGCGGGACGGTTACCCCCCTCCCCCACCTCCCCCCAACATTCTAAATCAATTGTATGCACCATATTGCTATGTAGCACAGTCATGTTCTACACCATTTCAAAGCTTTGAGTCTTGGGAATCCAAAAATGACAACTTTTTTCATTTACAATCTGTATAGTGCTTTATATTCTCAGATTAATCTTATTATGTCTCAATTAAATTTGATGCAAAATGCCCCCCCCTTCCGCTTTTGGTACCCTGACTTCTGGCTGCAGTGTAGCTGCAGCACAATAAGTAGATGCAACATATTGGGTACTGAAATATTCACAAGAATCCATAGAAATTGAATCTTCATGTTGTGTTATCCAATATTAATTGTACAGATGTATAGTCTATCTTATACACACTCATTGAACCAACAAAGTAAATGCAAAAATAGAGACATTTTTGTAATCATTACATATTTAGTGTAGTCATTCCATATCAGAACCCCTGAAGTATAATCCAAATACAAACATGAAACCTCAAAGTGTTACCTTTCATTTGAGACCAGGATTATCCTTCTACACAAAGGGGTTCATGTGCAGTAAGCATTTGATTGTCAGTATGCATTTTGGATAACAAAAAGTCCTATGGGGAGTATCCATAGGCATTTTCCATAGGCATTTTATTTTAAACGCATGGGCATACCTTGGCAAATAATAGTCTAAAGCACTCATATTTTCATTCTATATTGATCTACTTTTGCACACAACTTCACAAGACCTGGTGCTAGGGCTCAGTTGTGTTTCTAAGGGATATCAAGAGACCTAGAGGGCTAAAATGTGGTCAGTTCAGAGATGCTTGTAATCCGGCAGAAAGAAAAAACTATATTTTAGCCTCTGTAACTCTTAGTGAGTACATCACACATTTATTTTGACTGTTTCCTACGAAAACTAGAGGTTCTCAGCTTTCTATAGAGGTCCAACATTTGATGGTAGGCCCCAGAAGAGGTGGGAACAATGCCCTTGTAAATAGGCACAGTGCAATTTCAGGCAAAAACTTGAAATTCTTTTTGAGAGTTATGCTGTTTTAAGAACTTGGCCTAAAGTCTTACATTCTACAAAATCATCACGGATGGATTCTACTAAATGAAAAGGCAAATCTAGGCACTTGTTAAAGTGAAAGTAGAAACATTTGACCACACCACAGATTTGTACAGGAGGAAATGGCTTCAAAATTAGAGGAGGATCTCTCCTGTCCTGTGTGCTGTGATGTCTTCAAGGATCCTGTTTTCCTGTCCTGCAGTCACAGCATCTGTAAAGCCTGTCTGCAGCAGTTCTGGGAGAGCAAAGGATCCAGAGAATGTCCTGTCTGCAGGATGAAGTCATCAAAGGATTTCCCCCTCCCAAATCTGGTTTTAATGAACCTGTGTGAGACCTTCTTACAGGAGAGAAGTCAGAGAGCTTCAGCAGGGTCTGGGGAGTTCTGCAGTCTACACAGTGAGAAACTCAAGCTCTTCTGTCTGGACGATAAACAGCCTGTGCGTGTGGTGTGTCAGGCTTCAAAGAAACACACCAACCACAAGTTCCAACCTGTAGATGAGGCAGCAGCTGACCTTAAGGTGGGTGATATTCACAATGCATAACAATGATGTCATGCTAAATAACTCAAAACTAGAGTTAACTACAAACCAAGTTCTTGTCCCAGAAAGTAACTGTAATGTTGATCTCACACCAGTAGATGGTACTGTTTTCTGTCTAGATTGTTACTGAGCTTAAATAAAAATTCTATATTCCACTTCAACCTCCTAACATTTGACAGACATAATGAAAATATAAAAAGATAATTGCTGTTTTTCTGATTTGTACTTATTTTTCTGATGTATACTAATGACATAGGTGAGTAATGCAACTACTTGTAACGCACATGAGTATAAAACTATTTTTTAAAGGAACGACCATTTTCCATATCCATATACCACAAATCGGCACCACATCTGCAGAGAGAGAACACCTCTAGGAAGATACTGAGGTGCTAGCTGCCTCGGATAAAAAATAAAGGCTACCCCAGGGTCTAGTGGGCATGTAATAGGCTACCCCAAGGTCTAATGGGCATGTAGTAGGCTACCCCAGGGTCTAGTGGGCATGTACTGTACAGTAGTAGGCTACCCCGGGTAGTGGGCGTGTAGTAGGCTACCCCAGGGTCTAGTGAGCATGTAGTAGGCTACCCCAGGGTCTAGTGGGCATGTAATAGGCTACCCCAAGGTCTAATGGGCATGTAGTAGGCTACCCCAGGGTCTAGTGGGCATGCAATAGGCTACCCCAGGGTCTAGTGGGCATGTAGTAGGCTACCCCAGGGTCTAATGGGCATGTAATAGGCTACCCCAGGGTCTAGTGGGCATGTAGTAGGCTACCCCAGGGTCTAATGGGCATGTAGTAGGCTACCCCAGGGTCTAGTGGGCATGCAATAGGCTACCCCAGGGTCTAATGGGCATGTAGTAGGCTACCCCAGGGTCTAATGGGCATGTAACAGGGCAGCTACATGTTTGGAGTTTAGATACCTCAGTGAGAGGGGTGAATGAGTGAAATGATGCACCCTTAGCATGGAGAGGTAGGTTGTGAGTGCTTGGTTCAGAGAACTGACTGCTGATGGCTGATACCTTGTCAGTGAAGAAGGAAGTGAATATGTCAGCTATGAGGTTGGTACTTTGTGGATGATTTAGTAGAGTTTTGAAGGTGGAAAATAGTTTTTGCTGTGAATCTTATCATTGTAAAAAGCCTTCTTTGCAGCAGTGATGCTGGATGAGAAGGACAGTAATGACCGGTATCTTGAAAGATCGGTAGGTGTGTTAGTTTTGTGTCTTTTCTTCTCAGCAGCTCTGAGGCCAGTGCACAGACTTCAGAGGGTATCGTCCAACCAGGTGTGTGCAGGGTGAGCAGGGTGTCCAGCCATCAACAGAATCGCCCGATTGTCCAGCAGGACGGTAAATTACAACCACAAATTTTGACCGGAGCTGTTACAGTGATGGCATGATATTCAAAGGAGTCCTATTTGTGTGATGCTAACAGTGTAGTGTATTTCCATTGGTTGGAAATGTGCAGTTTATTTAAAGCAACACCAAAGAGTTTTTTATACCTTAAAATAATGTTTCCAAAATCGTTTCAGTCGTTCATCAACTTGTAACAGGGTGAACGGCACTTCTGCATTTGCTTCGCGGCCCTCTATCGGCTATAACCGCACTATGTAAGTTTGCCAGATCAGGTAGCGGATCTGTAGTTCAATGGAATGAGACATAAGAAACTACAAATATGACTTGCATCTGATGTCGCAATACATCGTAGGCTACTTTTTTTTATAAATCATGCAACATATTCTACCTTGTGTGTGGACATCGTTATTTGCAAAGCCGGTGCTGGATAAACAAATAGCATGCGTGCGACAGAGGAAAAGTTCTTTGGTGTTGCTTTAATGTGTCCATTGTGAGATGGGGAAATGGAGAGAGAATATAGGTGGAGTGAGGGCTAGATAGTGCGAGTAGCCTGGACAAACCATATAATGCCTACAGGCAATTCTTATGATGATTAGCCCACTGAACCTGCTTCACCTAATTAAAAAAGTGCTGTTGCCGTATTGACTATTTTGAATTTTCCGGCATAACTTAAAAATACCAAATGGAAAGTAACTTTAACTTGAGTACATTGTAAGTAATTGTACTTTTACTTGAGTGTAGATTTTAAGTACTCTACCACCACTGACTGATGGCCACACATGATCACTCACACACTCACTCTCACTCACTCACTCACTCACTCACTCCTCACACACTCACTCACACACTCACTCACTCACACACTCACTCACACTCACACACTCACTCACTCACTCACACACTCACTCACTCACTCACACACTCACTCACTCACTCACTCACTCACTCATCCTCCTCTCATTCCTCACTCACACACTCACTCACTCACACACTCACTCACACACTCACTCACTCACTCACTCACTCACTCACTCACTCACTCACTCATACACTCATACACTCACTCACTCACTCACTCAAACACTCACTCACTCACTCACTCATTCACACACTCACTCACTCACACACTCACTCACTCACACTCACACTCACACTCACACACACTCACTCACACTCTCTCTGTCTCTCTCTTTCTCATGTAATCACACACAACACACACACACATAGACACTCACAGCTGCACTGTAACTAATTTCAGTGTGATAATAATGCTTTAAATAAGGGGTGTCAAACATATAAGGCCCGGGGGCCAGATCAGGCCCGCCAGCAGGTTTCATAGCCAGATGTTTTAGGTAGGGAGGGAAAATTAGGAAGAAAAAAGATATTCACATCCAGTTGTCTTTAACAATGAGCAATATCTCTATGATATGGTAAATTCATTAAACCTGTAGCACTACAAACCATTGTGAACAAGCAATATCCTACAAATAATTTGAAGTTCTCAAACTATGAGAGTTTTATGAAGTGCAGGCAAAAACATCTGAAATGACCACTTTCACTCACTTGATGAGAACTTGTGAATTTGTATGAACATCCCAGAAAGTCCCAGAAATATGACTTGACTTAGTTAGTTATTAAAAATTAATTGATACACTTCTAGAATACTTTGAGCCCTAATGCAGTCAGCCTCTTGTTTGCAGGTAGGCCTACGTTTCATTCCGTTTTCGATGGCAAACGCAAAACAGTGCCAAAACAACCACCAGTGGATAAAAAGAGTATTACACGTGTACTGTTAAGACTTGCCATAGAGAATGAATGGGGGAAATTACGGAAGTTATAGTTTGACGATGTCGTACTCCCATGCGGGCCAGATGCTATATACCGCGGACATGTTTTGGGGGGCCACCCAAAATGAGGTGCGGGCCGTATCCGGCCCGCGGGCCGTAGTTTGGGGACCACTGAATGATTGATGATTTAAGATCTCATATGGGCAGGTGGGCAGGGCGGCATCTTCTCATATGGGCAGGTGGGCAGGGCGGCGTCTTGCTGAGGGTGGCACAAGCGCTCACCAAAAATAAATAAATATATATTTATCTTTAATTTGCATTAATCAGTATTCTATCACTCCTTCAATCGTGTTAGATTAGATTAGATTTTAGATTACAAGGAGGTTTATTTTTCACATATATAGCAATACTAATGTAAAGTGTGTAGTGAAATTTCGTTTGGTGTTCAGCTTTTTCTGTGCAAGTGAAGAAAGAAAGATCAAGAAATATTTTTAATAAATAGCAAGAGAGAATAAAAAGTGCAGTGTGTACAGTCCATGTGCAAGTGTGTAAAAAGTAGCTTATATAGTCTTGTTCAGGATAAGGATTGCTTGAGGATAGAAGCTCCTCCTCAGTCTCTCTGTTCTGGTCTTGTAGCAGCAGAGACGTTTGCCTGACCTCAGTCTTTTGAAAAGTCCATGATCAGGATGTGAGGAGTCCCTACAATACTCTGGGCCCTGGTACATAGTCTTTTCTTGTAGGTCTCCTGCAGGGTAGGGAGAGGTGCTCTGATTCGGCAGATCGCACCACTCTCTGTAGGGCACTGCATTTACGGGCTGTACAGTTCCCATACCAAGTGATGATGCTACTGTCAGGACACTCTCCACAGCTGAGGAGTAAAAGGCCTTCAAGATGGGTGCTGATACTTTGAACTTCCTCAGCTGACATAGGAAGTACAGTCTTTGCCTTGATTTCCTCAGTGTGTGCTGGGTGTTAACAGTCCATGTTAGATCGTCAGTAAGGTGTACTCCCAGATATTTAAAGCTTGTTACTCTCTCCACTGGCAGCCCACTGATCTTTAGTGGAGTGTCATCTCTGCTCTGCTTCTTTGTTTTGCTGACATTCAAAGCGAGGTTGTTGGACTGGCACCACTGGGCTACCTCATCCACCTGGTTCAGATAGGCCTGTTCATTGTTGTTGCTGATCAGGCCCACCACCACTGTGTCATCTGCAAATTTAATGATTGAGGTGTGACTGCTGCTGGCTCTGCAGTCATGGGTGTAGATGTGATACAGCAGAGGACTCAAAACATAGCCCAGCCCTGGGGGGCGCCTGTGCTGATGGTTAAGGTGTCAGATGTCAGACCACCCATCCTGACCACCTGTGATCGGTCAGTGAGGAAGCTGTGAACCCATTTGCAAATGGTGTTGTTTAATCCAAGAGTCTTCATCTTTGTAACCAGAGTGTGGGGGACTATGGTATTGAATGCTGAACTATAGTCAATAAACAGCATTCTCACATACTTCCCCTTTCCTCCCTTGGAGATGGCATCGTCTCTGTTTGTTCTATAGGCAAACTGGAAGGGGTCGAAGGAACTTGGTAAAGATGAAATTCTTCACAAGCTTTTCAAAGCACTTCATCACTGTTGATGTCAGTGCCACTAGGCGGTAGTCATTTAGGCATGATAGGCTTTTGTTTTTGCACAGGTACAATAGTGGACTTCTTAAAGCATGATGGAATGGTAGCTTGAGCCAATGACGTGTTGAAAATATTTAGATTAGATTCAACTTTATCATTGTGCAAAGTACAAGTACAAAGACAACGAAATGCAGTTTGTGTCTAACCAGAAGTGCAAAAAAGCAGAAAAATGAAATGTGATATACAAAGTATAAACAGCCGGTGCATAGACAGGCCAAGATATAGTGCAGTGTAAACAGAAGTATACAGTTGGTTTACAGAAGGTGGCTTACAAATTAAATGTAAAATATGTGCAATGTATTAGCAATAACCTTAGACCAGAATAAATATAGCTATGTAGTATGAAAAATGTATATAATATAACATGTAGAGATATGTGCAATAACATGTAGAGATATGTGCATTGTAGTAGCAGTAACATAAGAATAGTAAGAATAATATAGATATATGCAGTGTATTAACAAAACATATTATAAGAGAAACAGAATAATATTCAGTATGAACCGTATAGACAGATATGTGCTATGACTGCTGGTAGTGTTCTTTTTAATGGACACAATGGCATGCTGCCCTTTGTCTCCACCCATTCCCGTCACCCTATTTTAAGTGGGAGTGACAGACTGATAGACTTCGATAGAAAGCAGCAGCCAGAGGAATTTCACTGGAGAAAAAATGGCTTCAAAACTAGAAAGTGATTTCTCCTGTCCTGTGTGCTGTGACATCTTCAATGACCCCGTTGTCCTCTCCTGTAGCCACAGTATTTGTAAAGTATGTCTGCAGAAGTTCTGGAAGACCAAAGGATCCAGAGAATGTCCACTTTGCAGGAGGAAATCATCAAATCAGTTTCCTCTCCCAAATCTGGTCTTAAAGAACTTGTGTGAGACCTTCTTACAGGAGAGAAGTCAGAGAGCTTCAGCAGGGTCTGAGGTGCTCTGCAGTCTGCACAGTGAGAGACTCAAACTCTTCTGTCTGGAGGATAAACAGCCTGTGTGTCTGGTGTGTCGAGATTCAAGAAAACACACCAACCACAAGTTCCAGCCTATAGATGAAGTCACATCTGACCTTAAGGTGAGGAAAGTTTACAATACAAAGGTTTACGATAATATTATACTAAAAGACAGAACAAACAAAAAAAGCATACACCTTGGCATTTCCTGTCCTCAACATTGGATTATGATTAGTCATTAGGGTTGGGCACCGAAACACGGTTCTAATATGGCACCGGTGCTGACGCAAACGGTAGTAACTGCATCGAATAACAACGTGGATTTCGGTGCCTCATTTCGGTGCTTAAATCGCGTTTTTTTTATTTTTTTTTATACGAGGCATCACTGCATGTCATGCGCCATCTCTACGTCTTGCTCTGATAGCAACACATCCAGATACTGTTAGCTAACATAAACACTGGATGTATAAACCAGAGGGGTGCACCACATAGGCGAGTGGACAGTGTTTGACAGCTTGCATGAGCCCAAGTAGCTTATTTAAAGATATCACAAGCTCCTGTCAAAATCTAGCATTGGGCCTAACTACACACAAGCAAAAGGCTATGAAACAACATCAACAGTATACTACACAATATCCTTGCTAATGCGCTAACTGGCATTTATTTGAAATGTTATCAGCAAAGTAAGGTGAAAACTTTATTTCACAGTGTGTTCTAAACAACACAATGGCATGATATTAATCTTTCATGTGCATGAGGCCCATATAGCATCACAATGAATATGAACATCATGTTAAAAGTTAGCTGGCAAAAACATAAATAGGTTACATACCTGATGTCACTGAGCTGTCAAAGAGGCTAGGAACCATCGCCGTACGTTATTGCTAATTAAACTCAGCTGACTGGTGTTAGCGCATAGCTATATTTGCTGTTAAAATGCCTACTACTAGCGCTGGGAATCTAAACACTTTAACACTACATAATGTAGCCTGATACGTTCAAAACTATTGCGTGTTATGGGAGAAGACATGACATTTCTTGAAGCATTTGGGAACACACTGAATTAACTGGAAAGTAGAGTCCCTGTTAGATTAGCTTGCTTGCAAATGCCGTTGTCCATGACCTGGCAGTTCTATGGCAAGCGGTTTTAACATACCTTATGGCAAACCACCTACACTGGGTAAACCATAGACTATATATTCACCCCTTGCAAGTGGCGTCCGCGTTTTTTTCAGCGCCACAACAAAATAGCCTAGTGGACGGCAAGAACACGAATCAAATCAATGGGTTGTAATGGGACATATAGCACAGCTAGGAGATTATAGTGAGATTTAACCGTAGTAATGCCCTTCCACGACTGTTGGCTTATTGTTTGGAATACAACATCCCATGTTCTTGCATAGATATATTTTGGTTTGTTTTCTTTGTGTTTTGAGAGTATTTCAACCACAATTGCATGCTTATCTCCTCAGTGTATGAAGCACAGCAGCGGTTGCTATAGCAACCATAGACTCTGAACAGGACGGTAGATAGCACTTAGGCAAAGTCTTTGGCAAGATCTGAATGTAAACAGATAATGCCGTTCAAGTTTTTTTTTAATTTCCTATTTCTTTCAATTCTTTAACTTAAGACATGTAAGAAGTAAGTTTATTCGCTGGGCAACGTACAAACTGACGAGTTAGCCCTAGCACTATGAGCTACGATAAACGTTAGCTAGAATAGCTAGCTTCTTATTTCATGTTCTGATATGACATTCTTAACGTTTTGACTATGTTACAACTGATAAAAGCAAGACAAATAAAGTAACCAAATCGCTTTGCAATATTTTAGTCCAGAAATACTTATGGGTGTTCATTTACCATAATGTTAATTACAGTAGCCTAACGTAACGTTATCTCCCCTTGCTGTTACCACCAGTTTTAATAACTTTACATTTCGCGATCATGACCCATTTCCTCTAACAACACCACTGGCATCTTCTTTGACTATCAGACCCCAAACAGCAATACATTGAACTACAAATGACGTTATAGTAATGGTGTTCAGTTCATCATAATCTGTATGACATAATGTAATTTGCCGTCCGTCTCCCATCTTTTTGCCGTCCAGCATGGAGCCGTCACGTGACTTAAGTCACGTGTCTGCAAGGGGTGAATACAGTCTATGGGGTAAACTTGAAAGCAGAGCTTACCATTGTGTGTGCATCCATGGCAAGCTGTTTTAACATTTAAATGTATTATGCATAGGAGCAATGAGATATTGATAGTAAATTGAATATAACAGTTCAATTTCATGTTCAAATTTGTCTTATCAATAAAAAAAGCAATTCATGCTTTAGACCATTTTAATTTAAAAACAAAGTACCGGTTCAGGCACCGACACCGTTTTAAAAGTATCGATTTAGCACCGGTATCGGATAAAACCCAAACGATACCCAACCCTATTAGTCATTGACTGAATTTGGCAAAGGGACACAATGAAAATCATTAACTGATTTTATTGGGTTGATCTTCCGTTGCTCGTTGTAATGGATCTGAATCAAATGTTTCATTAAATAAAACTGTTTAATCAGAACTGAATGGCTGAAGCATAAATAGTTATGCACCCGAACTCACAAACCAAGACTAATAATCACATTCTTTTTAATTCCAGGAGGAAGTGAATAGGAGACTAGGCCCTTTACAGAAGAAGTTGAAGGTCTTTGAAAAGTCAAAACTCACCTTTATCCAATCCATAGAATATATCAAGGTGAAAGCTAAAATTCATATCAGATTTTGCTAATATTACACATCAATTTACACTTCACACATGTTTTTTCTGTTGTTGTATTATAATGTCAAGAAAAACATAGAGAAGTAGATTTTCTAATTAATTAATTATTAACAAGAAACCTTTATGATATTCAGACTCAGGCCTTAAACACAGAGAGGCAGATCAAGGAGGAGTTTAAGAAGCTTCATCAGTTTCTACAAGATGAAGAGTCATCCAGGATAGCTGCACTGAGGAAGGAAAAGAAACAAGCGAGTCAGATGATGAAGGAGAAGATTGAGAAGATGAGCAGAGAGATCTCATCTCTTTCAAACACAATCAGAGTCATAGCAGAGGAGATGAGAGCTGATGATGTCACATTTCTACAGGTAATATGATGTTTGTCTCTTTTAATTATACAGAAGATCTTGGAGCAATTTCGTAAATGGCAGGGACAGACAGACAGATATATACAAACTTTGATCCCGTAAACTGCAGTGTGGCCTTGGGAGTGTCATGCAGTTGAGAGGTAGCCTGTTGTGATATCGTGAAATATCTTATCAGATTATATTATGACTATTAGTTAATATTATTTAATCTATTTGTTTGATATTTTCCAGAACTACAAGAGCACGGTAGAAAGGTGAGTGATCTGCCTCCTGTCTCTCTCTCTTCTCTGTAGTTCTGAACCCAAACCCTCAGCAGCACTGACTCCTGAATGTTATTCCAGAGCCCAGTGCACACTGCAGGATCCAGAGATGGTTTCAGGAGTTCTGATCAATGTGGTAGAGCACCTGGACAATATAAACGCCAAAGTGTGGAAGAAAATGAAAGAGATTGTTAAGCACAGTCAGTAAGAATTTCTCTCTCTCTCTCTCTCTCTCTCTGCTAGTATTTAAAAAATATCACAGCTTGTCAAAACAAGATTTCAGAGTTGGGAAAAGTGCACTGAATATGTTTTTGTTTTATCCATACTGAGAGCAACATTCTGTAGAGATGCAGTTGAGCCATTGATTAACCCCTAAAACTAATCTTACATCTTATCTTAATTGCATGCCAGTGCCTGACTGTTGCGTGGCATTGAGTGCTCTCTGTACACACCGAATCTGTTACACATGCTGCTCTTGCGTCATATTTCTTGTCCAAAAGACCGGTACAGTAGGCACGGCTGAAGTGCCCTTGAGCAAGGCACCTAACCCCTCACTGCTCCCCGAGTGCCGCTGTTGTAGCAGGCAGCTCACTGCACTGGGATTAGTGTGTGCTTCACCTCACTGTGTGTTCACTGTGTGTGCTGAGTGTGTTTCACTAATTCAAGTCAAGTCAAGTCAAGTCAAGTCGGCTTTTATTGTCAATTTCTTTACATGCACTGGTCATACAAAGAATTGAAATTTTGTTTCTTACTTTCCCATGCAGACATAGACATACTTTAAATACAGACATAGACATACTATAGACATAGCCATAGACAATAAACATTAAATTAAAGTGCAAGACTGAAATATAGAACATGTATGTATCAAAATAGAAATATAGGACATATATATATATAAAAAAAAAAAAAAAAAACTTGTGCTTGTGTGACCTGTATATTTACATTGATATGCAGTATGCAGTAATTTCAAGTGTATCAGGCTTGATGTGAAGCAGCAACACGTTAGGCTGCGCAGTCACAGTGCAGTTCCAGGGGGTTAGGGGTAGACAGGATCCTAGTTTCCTAGGTTCCTGGCTGGCTGGTGGGTGGGGGCTGGGGCAGTGATGGGAGAGTGGGTAGAGTGTTCAGCATCCTGATTGCTTGGTGGATGAAGCTACTTGCCAGTCTGGTGGTGGTGGGGAGGAGGCTCCTGTACCGCTTTCCAGAGGGCAGGAGGCTGAACAGTTCGTGTGCAGGGTGGGTTGTATCCTTGACAATCATTAGTGCTTTGGCGGGTGAGGGGTGGTGTAAATGTCCTGCAGGGAGGGGAGTGGTGCTCCAATGATCCTCTTAGCTGTGTTAACAGTGCGCTGGAGGGTCTTCCTGTTCTGATCTGTGCAGCTTCCGCCCCACACTGTGATGCTGCTGGAGACTATGCTCTCCATGGTCCCTCTGTAGAATGTAGTCATGACGGGAGGCGTGGCACTTGCCTTCTTCAATTTGGCGCAAGTAGAGGGCGCTGCTGGGCTTTCTTCGCCAGTGATGCTGTGTTGGTGGTCCAGGAGAGGTCGCCGATGATGTGCACCCCAGAAATGTTGTGCTGCTCACTCTCTCCACAGCATCTCCGTCGATGGACAGTGGTGGCAGTTGTTTGTGGCCTCTCTGAAAGTTGGCAACAATCACCTTGATCTTGCTGACATTTAGCAGGAGGTTGTTGTCTTTGCACCATTTAGCCAGCAGGTCTACTTCTCTGTAGTGAGCCTCATCGCCCTTAGTGATGAGGCCCACCAGTGTTGTGTCGTCCGCAAACTTCACCAGATGGTTGGAGCTGTGAGTGGTTGTACAGTCATGTGTTAGCAGTGTGAAGAGCAGGGGCTGAGCACACACCCTGAGGGCCCCCCGCTCAGGGTCAGAGTGCTTGAGGTGTTGTCCCCCACGTACTGCTTGTGGTCTCTGCAACAGGAAGTCCAGCAGCCAGTTGCAGAGGGAGGTACTGAATCCTAGCTTGTCCAGTTTGCTGATGAGTTGTTGTGGTATTATGGTATTGAATGCTGAACTGAAGTCTATGAACAGCATTCTCACATATGAGTCTTTATTGTCTAAGTGGGTGAGGGCTGGATGGAGGGCAGAGCAGATTGCATCCTCCGTGGATCGTTTGGCTCGGAATGCAAACTGGAAGGGGTCCAGGGTGGGGGGTAGGGTGGCTTTGATGTGTGACATGACTAGCCGTTCGAAGCACTTCATGATTATGGGCGTTTGTGCTACAGGACGGTAGTCATTGAAGCATGATGGTGATGATTTCTTTGGCACGGGTATGATGGTGGCAGTTTTGAAAAGTGATGGGATGACTGCTTGCTCCAGAGAGGTGTTGAAAATGTCTGTAAAAACATCCTTCAGCTCTTCTGCACAGTCCTTCAACACTGACAGTGGACTGCTGTGGACTGCTGAGGGCCAGAGACGGATTGGGATAAATGCAGAGACCAAATTTCCCTCACGGGATCAAAAGAGTATATATACGTATATATATACTTACTTATACTTAAAATAGCAAAACAATGTGAGCAACAGAAAGCACTCTGTTGCGCCCTGTGTCCAGTTAGGACAATCCAATTTAAAACAATGTAATGAAACTGATTTGGTCACTAATGCTCGCATCGCATGCATTTAGGACACGATGGTGGCCTATTTATATGTTTTCTTTTTTTCATGAAAGATTCCATTCATGGCCTTAAAATGGCTTGTATGCATCTCTATTCCCTCAGATGTGGGGACCTAATTTCCTCCGCCCCAATTTCTCTATTCCCCAATGTCCTAATTTCGTCAGGTCCGCTCAGGGTGCAACTAGGGTGCAACTAGTTCAGTTCAGTTCGCCTCTGTTACACTCACCTCCCTAAATCCTCACTCCCATCCTGGTCACGGCACCAATGTCACAAGGTTGGTTCGTTCGCCACTCTCGGGCATCAAACCCGCCACCTCAACACACACCGGCATGGGAGTCAAAACCCATCACCTTGACCGGCATGGGAGTCAAACGCTCTAACCACTGAGCCGAAAAGCCCAGGCTCCCAACTCAGTGGTTAGAAGCGTTCTAAACGTTAGAGGTGTGAGGATTTACACGCGCAATTAGCATGCTAGCTCAGTTCGCCTCAGTTACACCAACACTCCTTCTGCTTGACAATTCAATTTGACATTATCACATCAGCCAGTCCTTGGCAAGGCAACTGAGTAGTGAGACCAAAAGCACATTGATCTGAGTGTTCTAATTAACAAATAATAAAAAGTAAAGTATTATATATATATATATATAAAATATATCCATAAATAGGATTATATATATATATATATATATATATATATTAAAACTATCCAAAAAAGGATTTAACAGGGTGTGATTGAAAAAAAGGAAAGATCTTTGAAAAACTATGAATAGCTGAATGACTGAAATTCTTGTGATGGCAGCGATGAAGGGGTAGGTTGTACAAAAATTGCAACTGCAACAATGATTCGTTATTCTGAAATATCAACTATTTGCATTGTCCATCTAAACCAAAAATACTTCACAAAAAATGTTGAATTATCATCTAAAACTAGACACTCTGTGTTGACGACTACCAAAGACTACCAAATGGATGCGTCAGAAAAGTAAAACGTTGATTTTTGCTTGACCACCAATGACCACCATGGTCAGGTCAGAAAGTCAGGATGTGTTCAGGTGTGTGTTTCTCTCTACAGCTCCTGTGACTCTGAATCCCAGCAGTGCGCACCCAGATCTAATCCTGTCTGAGGATCTGACCAGTGTAACATACAGTCAAAATAACCCACAACGGTTCGATAATTATTGGGCTGTTCTAGGCTGTGAGGGCTTTAACTCTGGGACTCACTGCTGGGATGTGGAGGTTGGAGACAATGCACGCTGGGTCGTGGGTGTGATGGCAGAGTCTACCCAGAGAAAAGGAGACTGTTACTCCAACAGTGGACTGTGGATTGTATGGAATACTGATGGTCAATATGGAGCACGTTCTACACCACGGCCCTCCTCTCTCCTCACAGTGAAGCAGAAACTCCATAGGATCAGAGTGCAGCTGGACTGGGACAGAGGAGAGCTGTCATTCTCTGACCCTGATAATAACAGACACCTACACACCTTCACACACACTTTCACTGAGAGAGTGTTTCCATATTTTGCTAATCGCTGTGAATTCTCTCCTCTGAGGATCTTACCAGAAAAGGTTTAAATAACAGCGGAATAATACTGCCATGGATCATGTGCCTTGGAACAACAGCTGTACACATGGCAGGGCTGAAAAGGGGGATTTTCATTAAGTGTCTGTGGATTGTTATGTGTCTAGAGTGTTATTCCATGATTTTATTTTCTCTATATCAAAAAACGTTCATACGCCTTTCTTCAATTTGTATTTTCTCTAACTGTCATCACAAATGTCAATGTCATAATCATATTAATTTATTTGTCACTTGCATGGGTGTGTACATGTACAAAATGCAGTGAACATGGGGTTTGCAGCCATTCCCCACTGTGTAAAGGAAAGATATTACATGTGAGTATGTATGAAAGTGGAAAGAAGAGCATTAAAGGCACAGTCAGGGATTTTATGCAATTTCAAGCCCATAACATTTTTTGTCACAATCAGCAATCATCTCCTCACGACAGCTAGCTGTCCATTCCGTGATTACACTGTAAAAAATAAACAGCCTCTGTAGGCAGCCCAGGCTCAGAAAACTGGAAACAAACAAAGTGGGGGCAGCCTGTCCCTCAAAGAAAAACAAAACCCTGCATGGAATTTCTCTGGGAATACTGAAGGTAGGGGTGAGGTGTGTTTGGTTTGGTCCTTGTTTAAAATATAATGTACTTTTTTGCACAAAAGCGTCTGCAAATGAATGTAATGTTGCAGTTTGTGTGTCATCCTCTTGGTTAAAATATAATGTACGTTTTTTTTGTTGCACAAAAGTGTTTGCTAATAAATATAAACATAAACACAAACAAATGCAACTTCATGTATAATCCCCGACTGTGCCTTTAATTATGTGTTCATATAGCACGTATGGCCTGAGAGGAAAAAAATCCTTCTCATATTGTTCAGTCCTGAAGGAACAAAGACACTTCCATGATGGCAACTATTAATGTTCATGACAAGGGTGGTAAATGTATTACTATTCATGACAAGGGTGGTAAATGTATCAATGTTCGTGTGCAATAACCCATTCTGACTATGTTAGCTTAGTATAATTCACTGGAGGTGGGTTTCACCGGTTAACCTAGCTCCCTTGTAACCTGGTCTCCCTGAGCTCCTTGACCATCCTTTAGTCTCGGCTACATTAGCTGATGGCTGTCCAGCACCAAGATACAAACTGGTCCACCAGCTCCCTGTTCCCCATCTCCTCTCCAGCGCTAACACTCACTACCACCACAGTCATCTGAGAATCTCTGCAGATTGGGCTGGAGATCTGAGGTGCATAGTGCAAAGAGGGAAGGTGAGAGTCCTGTTCCCAGCGGTGATCCTGGGCTGTTAATCAACTGCACACACACACACACACACGTTGTTGACAGACTTCAGTGAGTCTAGGGAGGTGGTTAACTGAGGACTGAGGTGTACCAATATCAGTCTCTCCAGGACTTCAAAAGTCAATGACAAGGAGCTGTACACAATAAGGATCTAACAGTCAAAGGTCGTCCATCCCACAAGAGAATGAATCCAGAATGGATTGTCTGTCCAATTACAAATCACACCCACAAGAACAGCTGAGCAGCTCAAGTCCACTGGAACAGCTCACACACTGAACACAAGTCCCTCCACTTGGCGGCCATATGGCAGCGCTTTTTGGGCACTCGTCGGGCATGCGCGTGCGCAAGGCTTCACGATCACAACATATGATTGGCACGATGTCTTCACAACAAACCATATGATTGGCTCAATGTATTCACATCACACCACATGATTGGCTCAATGTATTCACATGTCGACGTTTTGCTGAGGAAGGGATGTGATATATGTAGTAACGCCCCATGCATTTCTATGGAGGATTTTTTGAGTGCTGTGTCTCCTCATTATAAAGTCTCTGGCTCAGCTTAGCTAATGTGCCACAACCAGCAGTTGAATCACACCACGGACTAATCAACCAGAAAAAACATTTATGAAGAATGGGTGTCATCTAGTGGTGGTGACCAAGAACTGCAGAAAGTTTGAAAGACAGTATTGTACATGTGGAGAATTAACAAAAAAAGGAAACACAATTTTTTAATTTGTGTTTAATAAAGTTAGATTGTAGGCATTATGTAGGCTACAGCATCTTAAACTAACTCTGTACATGTAGTGAATCAATAGTATATAGACAAATATAAGATAGACAAATATAAGGTCCAAGTTTATTTGTTGCAGGTGCTTTTATCTCAGTCAGCTTTACATTATGAAATTACCTTTCTCCAATCACCCTTCTCATTTGTTTTATTACATGCTGTATTTTATTGTGCAATTGTCACTTTAAGAGTCTGGTGACACACACATCCACAACTTTCAACCAAGCTTTTCTATAGCACACAAGAGTCTGTCCACATTGTAATCAGTAATCTAAATTCAAGCCCAGGTGGTGTACTGCTGCATACAAGTGATGTTAAATTTTTTTTTTGTTTGCATTGAAGATTTCAGGTTCAGATCTGTGTGGAACAAGAGTGTGTTGAAATCTGTGTAGACAGACACAGCCAGTTACACCCACACCCTGTTCAGTATTTTACTGTAATAACCAGCCATAGAAAAAGAGACTTCATTTGAGACTGGCCAATCAGATTCCCCTTAAAAAACCTAGTCCCACCCTCTGTCCGTCCCACTTCTCTAAATGAGGAAGTTCCCTGAGCATCACGGAGCGCCTGCAGGTCATTTTCACTCGCAAGAGTGACACAGCTTTTTGTTTGGTCAGAAGTCATTTCAGATGTAAACTCGTATCGTTAACAGACGTGTTGGAGGTGGATAATCTACACCAGGAAATAGTACGCACAGGGGTCATTTAGACTAAACAACTTTGTTTCTTCATCTTGTAAAAGTGAAAGTAAAAACTAACCAGACGAGTTAATATTTTCACAAGATAAAATGGCTTCAAAGCTTGAAGAGGAGCTTTGCTGTCCTGTGTGCTGTGACATCTTCAAGGATCCCGTTTTCCTGTCCTGCAGTCACAGCATCTGTAAAGCCTGTCTGCAGCAGTGCTGGGAGAGCAAAGGACACAGAGAATGTCCTGTCTGCAGGAGGAAGTGCTCAAAAGCACACTATCCTCCTAACATGGCGTTAAGGAACCTGTGTGAGGTTTACTTACAGGAGAGAAGTCAGAGAGCTTCAGCAGGGTCTGAGGTGCTCTGCAGTCTGCACAGTGAGAAACTCAAGCTCTTCTGTCTGGAGGATAAACAGCCTGTGTGTCTGGTGTGCCAATCTTCAAAGAAACACACCAACCACAAGTTCCATCCCATAGATGAGGCAGCATCAGACTTGAAGGTCAGTGACATCATTGACTCTTTGCAACAATTTTATTAAAGAAGTACAAGTGCAAAAAACATATTCAAAGTGCAAAGTCCTCCTGTCTGCAGTAATTTTAATGTTCATCACTCACCACTAGGTGGAGTCTTTACTCTGTACTATGTTGCATTGTTACACAATGGATGTACTGATGGTCATGAAACGTACACATACATACACACGCACACACACACACACACACACACACACACACACACACACAAATGTTTTTGTTAACTTCAGGAGCACCTGAGGATTAAACTAGAGCCCTTACAGAAGAAGCTGAAGGTCTTTAAAGAAGCAAAACTCTCCTGTGATGAAACAGCGAAACATGTTAAGGTGACGTCCTTCTGAATGTGTATAGCAGCACCATGAGAGTGTTGTTGACCATAACTGACTGGTGTTGAACTGTAGTGGACTGGAGTAATATGAATGGAGGGGGTACCACTGACTGGTGTTGAACTGTAGCAGAGATGGCAAAAGTACTCACTTCCCGTACTCAATTAGAAGTACAAATACTCAAGTAGAAGTAAAAAATCACTCTGGTAAAAGTAGAAGAACTGATTTAACTTCTTTACTCAAGTAAAAGTAACAAAGTACAGGCTTGGAAATGTACTTAAAGTATAAAAGTAAAAGTAGTCTTGTGAATGACAACCATTTTTTATGCAGCGGTATCTGGACCACACAAATAGAGTGCAAGAGTGCCAGTCTATCTTTTTAAATCTCCCCCTTAACCTGTTGGGCCATTTCTAGGCTTTCCCGCCCAACGTTGCACTGCCTATTTCAGAGGGCAGTGTGTTCTTTTGGCCTACCATCAAATGCTGGACATCTTTAGAAAGTTAAGATCATGTAGTTTCTTAGGAAGCACTGGCACAGAGTTACAGAGCCTAGAATATTGTTTTTTTCTTTCTGCCGGATAACAAGCATCTCTGAAATGACCACATTTCAGCCCTCTAGATCACTTGATATGATTTTAGAAACACAACTGAGCCCGAACACCAGGTCTTGCGAAGCTGTGTGCAAAAGTAGATCAATATAGAATGAAAAATGAGTACTTTAGACCATTATTTGCCAAGGTGTGCTCATGCGTTTTGTAATGCCCTATGGAAACTCCCCATAGGATTTTTGGTTACCCAAAATGCATACTGACAATAAAAGTATGCATTTCTGTGGTTTCTTGTAGACTATTTGGATTTGTAGGCCATGTCAGGTTCTGATAATGACTACACAAAATGGAATAATTATACAAAAGTCTCTATTTTTTGCATTTTCTTTGTTGGCTTCATGGGTGTTTATAAGATGGACAATACAACTAATATTGGATAACATGAATATTTAATAAGAGGTGGGTAAACAATTATGTGATCACAGTAAGGTGGACTGTGCCATGCCGTAGGCCTATCAGATTTTTAGAAGAGGCATTCAGAACATGTTTGATGATGGTGGAGGTTATTGTCCAATGTTTATATAATACAAGTGCCATGAAGTGGTTCATAGAGTGTTGATGAGTGTACATATTGTTATTGTGGATAATACAGTGTTATTTTTAAATGTTAACATTTTTATAAACTCTTTTGAGAGGAGGATAACCTATTTCTGAAATTTCAGGTGGGTAAACTGTGTTTAGCCTACTTGTGTTTAGCCTCCACTACATCCCTGTTCAAACTGCATCTACTTATTGCTAACGATATTGGCTACACTGCAGCTAGAAGTTAGGGAAGCACCAAAGGCGGAGGTGGAGAGGTGGAGGGCATTTTTTTCCCCCCACTAAACCATGCTTTATTTTTTGTGAACAATTGTTTTTTATTTTGAAATAGCAAAGAAGAAATCAAGTACAGAGGTACAAAGATAACTCCCGGTAACCACCCACCCCCTCCCCGAACCCTGTGGTAAACATCTGATTGACAAATAAATAGAGAGGTCTACACATACAAAAACGTCACATATAAGTACATGTACAGCCTCCCAAAATTATACAGAAAGATTGTCAGAAATAAAAGATTTAACATGGTCAAAAGCAGTACTCCATCTCATCAATGTTTGGGGTCTAGCCCCATGTATCCTAGCGGTTGACAGCTCCATCGAGATAATATCTAGCAGACTAAGAGCCCATAAACACCTACACATTAAGTGTGGGGGGTTCCAGCGGCTAACTAGCAACTTCTTAGCCGCTGTAAGAGCAGCAAGAAGAAGGCTTGTCTGAAAGAGTGTAAGTTCAAGCTCTGAGAAGTCAGTTAAGAAAAACAGGTTAGGAGTTAAGATGATATCTCTGTCCAACAAGATAGAAACATCATTAGCCAACTGTTGCCAGAAAGGTTTAAGAGCTGAACATTCCCAGAAAAAATGAATGAAGGTGCCCAGTGCCCCTTGTGGACATAAGATAGATAGATAGATAGATAGATAGATAGATAGATACTTTATTGATCCCCAGGGGAAAGTTGCAGTTAGGAGAGCTGGAAAGACGCATATAGGATCGTTTTAAAAGCGTTAAATACATTCTGTGTGCTAATTTCCCGTGTATCATCTGACATGGTTATGACTTACCATGTGTGCTCGGGAAAAGTGTCTTGTATATTAAATTGTAAGTCTTTTGACCAAACTGCAACTACTCCTAAAGGTTTGTATGAGGATTTGAGGAGAAAAGAATATATGGATGAAGCAGAGTTTAAAAGAATGTTGTTGAAAAACGTTAAATTACGGAGAGGATGTAGGCCTAGAGGCAACTCTGCATCTAAAGGGACCCCATAAGCACGGAGAGCTGACCTGATACGCAAATACATAAAGAACGTAGAGGCAGGAATGTTGTGGAGGGCATTTTTGACAAAATTTATTTGAGCGTGTCTCATTTCAGGGGCCGGATGCTTCGGAGCCTACTACTACGTGCTAACGTTAACGTTACTGCCATCAAGCTGCAATGACTAGCCGCGAATGAATGCCGCCCATATCTGTCGAGTCATCTTGTAGTGGTGCGTCAAGTGCAACGTAGCCTATATTCCCATCCGCTATTGATGACGCGAAAAATAACTAGATGTACCGCATAGCGGTACAAAATATGACCGCCGCTCAGTCCTGTACATCCGTTCCGCGAAAATAAATCACACTTCAATTTGTCTCCATATTTTACTCCATCCCCACTCTTGAAACTTTTGTGTATGCTTGTTTGGCATGCCTGAGTGTGTGCGGGCTGCACAGAAAGTACCCTACTGGTGCTGAAAAGGTGAATAGATTGTAGAATAGCCAAAGAAGATGTAGAATTGTTATAAAACCTTTTAAAATCTCTAAACAATCACAAGTAGGGCAGTTCATCACAGTTCATCCATTGCAACTGGATTGATGAAAGGTCACTTACACCTGTAGGCTACATTGTATTTGGGAAAAGCAAAAGGTATCAGCATAATGTTATTTATTTATTTATTTATTTATTTTTATGTATTTTTAAACAAAAACATCTCTGTCAGTTCCATGCCGCTTTCAACAGCTATCAAAACAAAGGTCATTTTTGATGGATGGATTTTTTGAATGTTTCTTCTTCTACATAAGATTTTAGTCATCTTTAGTTCATGTAATACTTTTATTGTCAATGCACAAATTAAGTAACAGTAGTCTGAAACGTTATTGTTAATGCACAAATTAAGTAACAGTAGCCTAGTCTGAAACGAAATGCTGTTTTACATCTAACCAGTGGTGCAAATAACTGACATGTCCAAATGGGCCTTGATGAAATGCGCCGCTAGACTGTTCATACACATTTTAACGGGCCAAAGTTGAAGAGCTTTTGTCCGCTATTGTTAGTGCAAATATAGGCTGATTCATGTTCCCTTGCATTGTTTAACTGAGGTCCATGGCTAGTCTGGCTTTCATCAGACCAAGCTCAATCTTTTAAGAAATCAAAAAATAAATATCGGGTGATCAGGCTGGGTTCACCCAGCCTAGTCCATAGGCACCTGATATTGTTTAATTTTCCGATTGAGATATACACGCCTGGCTATTCTAAATGCAAAAATGCATCAGGGAGTTATGACAAAACGGTAACTAACAAACTAGATCCTAATAGAAAGTTGTTAGCTTCCCTAAGCTACAGGTAGGATTATATAGTAGGCCTATTGACAAACATAAATTGTCAATAGGCTATGCTGGCTACAATAAATAAAATCTCCTTTGAAACCAATGGCTTACCTTACAGTATCAAGCGGACTTAAACTGTCATATCGCGGGCGAAAAGTTGTAATAACATTCACGCAGCCCATGAGTCAAGGAGCGCAAATGAAGTAGCCACTTCTAAATGGGACCTACTACACAGTAGCTTAAGGTGTTTTGCTAAAACAGCCATAATGAAATGAAGGTGTCATTGTTTGATACTTCACACACACGTTTTTTAATTTCACAGACTACAACTACCAAGCTGTAATCAAAGCACATCGATTCCCTCTCTCACACCCTGCACGCACTTAAAACAAAATAAACAGGCGCCTCAGTCTCACGATGTATAGGCAAAACTGCATCAGACCGGTGTAACGTTGGTAAATCTTCCATTGCACAGAATGATTTTGTAGCACGGCAATAAAATGACAGTCGAAGATACAAACAGTGCTGCTATACATTTGTTTGGTATAACCGCATTTATAGTTTTCTACAAATGCAATAAATCAAATGCCTCCATCACTCAACCAACGCTTAACGGTAACATTACCTAGGTCCTTATTGATATTACAAGATTAACGTATCTGCAGTAAAACCAAGCATGTCCCATAAACATCCCTCAGATTTATTTCGCTTCAAGAAGAAATGGGAATTACACTTCATGTGAACATCGCCCCCTATCCTTATTAGATGTTCACAATGTAAATTACAGTCCCTTGCATGAAGGCCCATTGTTTTTCCAACCCCTTTAACTTCCAACAAAAATTACGCCTCACTGCAACGATGCGCCATCTAGTGGACAAACGACTACTTCGCGCCAATACTGAAAATGCAGCCATGATGATGATGATGAATATTTATTTTGGCTTTCTTTAATCCTACTGATTTTCATTTTTAACAAATCACAAATGAGTGATTATGAGCCAGGCTTTATGTGGGCCCTTGAGACCAACATACCATAAAAGATTCACAGAGAACTGTGTTCGCCCTACCCTCCTGTCGGGGTCCAGTCCAGCGGGAGGCTGCAGATGAAAAACGAAAATGACGGTTCCATGCTATCCATATGGGGTACATGCTCACCAAGTTTTGTGTACCCCGGTCTTTCAGTGTCCCGAATCCTTGTTGGTGTAATGCCACTAAATGTACACATAAATTATTTTCTTTGTAAGGCCCCCCATGAACGAAAGTACACAAAACTTGGCATGCATTCAGAGGGTGTCATAATGATCCTACACTTTTAATTTTGTGCAGTTTTGACCTTGTCAGCCAGAGATATTGAGATGAAAACACCTAATTTTATGCTTTTAATTTTTAACTAGGTGGCTTATACATGAAATAAGTGGTAATGGGATGGGTTGACATGCCCCCTTAAGACCAACATACAAAAAAAGGTGGACCTCCTAGGCCCCTACGGGTTCTCGAGATATTCACAGAAAACTGTGTCTGCCCTACCCTCCTTTCGGGGTGCAGTCCAGCGTGGGGCTACAGATCAAAACGAAAAACGATGGTTCCATGCTATCCATATGGGGTTACATGCCCACCAAGTTTTGTCTACCCCCCGGTCTTTCAGTGTCCCGGGAATCATTGACGGAAATTTGGACATGCGAAAAAAAAAAAAAAAAAAAAAAAAAAAAAAAAAAAAAATCTGATTAAACCTTATATGACCGCCGCTTTGCTAAAAAGCGGGCGTCATAATAACGGTAGCCTAACTGCACTGAAATTATTTAAAACTAAAGTAACGAGCAAGTTTTGTAAAATGTAAGGAGGAGAAAGTACTGATATTCGTGTTAAAATGTAAGGAGTAAAGGTAAAAAATCGCCTCAAAAATAAATAGTAAAGTAAAGTAAAAATATCTGAAAAACCTACTTGAGTAGGCCTACAGTAACGAAGTATTTGTACTTTGTTACTTCCCATCTCTGAACTGTAGTGGACTGGAGTGATATGAATGGAGGGGAAACAAAGACTCCTTAAATTCTATAAAATGTATTATATTTAATATAGTAGTAGTATAGAAGTAACACTTCTGCTTTGTAAAGAAGGACATATAATAAGTCCTTCATTCTCACAGTCACATTCTGACAATAGACATTGTCACCTAACTAGGCCATGAATGAACATGCATGTGAACATGCATTTTCTACATATCAATAGTCATTTGTAAATTCATGATTAGGGTAAAGAAATCGTCCATTGTGTTTCAAAGAAAACTAATTGTATAAGGCCGCACTAGACATTAAACGCTAGACATGCTGCTAAAATTATTTGAATTAAATGGACTAAGACCAGCAGCAGAGAGGTAGATAAAGTATCAGGGTTGACATGTTGTAGCCTACACCAGATCTTAATTTCACCCTACCAGCAACCCTTCACTCAACACCCCCAAAATGTAACAAAATTACACAAGGAAACTGACTATTAATTAGAACGACCGACTGTACCTTTAACAATAAACCTTTATGACTGTTTATTATGTGTGTTATTCTAGACTCAGGCCCAGCACACAGAGAAGCAGATCAAGCAGGAGTTTGAGAAGCTTCACCAGTTTCTACGAGATGAAGAGGCAGCCAGGATAGCTGCACTTAGGGAGGAAGAGGAGCAGAAGAGTCAGATGATGAAGGAGAAGATTGAGAAGATGAGCACAGAGATCTCATCTCTTTCAGACACAATCAGAGCCATAGAAGATGAGAGGAGAGCTGATGACATCACATTCCTGCAGGTAAGAATAATTCTACCTTTGATTATAAATATTCTTTCATATTCATGTTTGATTACTGATCATAGCTATTTGTGCCTTTGGCTAATTAATTGGCATTGACATTCACATATGAATCTACAGTGTTGACGTAATTTATTTGTTATTTCCCAGAACTACAAGAGCACAGTGGAAAGGTGAGTGATCTGCCTCCTGTCTCTCTCTCTTCTCTGTGGTTCTGAACCCAAACCCACAGCAGCACTGACTCCTGAATGTCATTCCAGAGCCCCGTGCACACTGCAGGATCCAGAGAGGGTTTCAGGAGCTCTGGTCAACATGGCAAAGCACCTGGACAACCTGAAGGTCCAGATCTGGAAGAAAATGATGGGTCAGTATAATACACACACACACACACACACACATCTATTTGAAATGTTATCAGCAAAGTTGTCATGTGAAAACTTTGTTTCACAGTGTGTTCCGACCACATATCAGATATGTCATGTCATCATAATCTTTCATATGCATGACGGCCATATACTGTAGCATCACAATGAATATGAAGATCATGCTAATGATGCTTGCAAAAACATAAATATAGATTACAAACATACCTCTGCATTGACATCCCTGAACTGTCAAAGAGCCTGTGGAACCATCACCGAACATTATCACTAATTAAGCTGCTCTGACAGGGGCTATCAATTAAACACCGCTATAGGATAAAAAACAAATGATACCCAACCCTAGTTATATTACCTCTCCCCCCCTTTCCTCTTCATCAGTACATCTGGTAAAGGTCTAATGGAACTGTATAGACAAGCGGACTAAGGGAGACATACAGATGCATACAGATACCACAATCATTAACACATTTATTCTATTCCTATTATATCCTATATGCTTTAGATTGACTGATTTCATTTCGGTGTCAAATTCTGAGTGTCCTGCGCATGTTCATGTGTGTTATTTTATCTGCAGCTCCTGTGACTCTGGATCCCAACACAGCACACCCAGAACTTGTCCTGTCTGAGGATCTGACGAGTGTGAGATATGTTAAAGATAACCCACAGAGATTTGATGAGCATGCCTGTGTCCTGGGCTCTGAGGGCTTTAACTCAGGGACTCACTGCTGGGATGTGGAGGTTGGGCAGAATCTATGGTGGGCTGTGGGTGTGATGACAGAGTCTCTCCAGAGGAAGGGAGACTTTAGATCCAAGGGTGGACGTTGGATTGTGTTTTATCAAAGTAGTGAATATGAAGCATTTCATGGATCTCAGTCCTCCACTCTCAGCATAGTGAAGCAACCTCAGAGGATCAGAGTGCAGCTGGACTGGGACAGAGGAGAGCTGTCATTCTCTGACCCTGACAATAACACACACCTACACACTTTCACACACACTTTCACTGAGAGAGTGTTTCCATATTTTTTTCCTGGCACCTCCACACTGAGGATCTTACCAGTGAGTCCTCAGTAGCAGCAGAGCAGCACTGATGGAGCTGATGGTGTCTCTGACAGTAGGTGTGATGATGAGGGGGGAAGTCAGATAGGACGGGAGATCAGGAGGTTGTTCATTAATATTGTGTATGTGTGTCATGTTGAACGGTGTGGAATGAGTGGTCCTTTGTTAGACAACAGTGAACAAGGTTTAAGTATAATAGTGTATACACTAGATTTACTAATGTTCCACAGATGATCCTCATTGGTAAAATCTTAGGGGAAAGTCTCAGTCAATTTGTTTAATTTAACTGATTTATGTAACAGTTCAGTACAGTCAGTCCGGGTACTTCAGTGCATTTCATCAAACTGTGTCTTCTATCTTATCTTGGGCTTCTGTCTGTGTCTTCTATCGTAGTTTGGTCACCCATGTGTGTCCAGTGCTGAGAGTCCTGCTGCTCTAGATCATCTGTAGTTTGTCCCTCAGGTTTGAACAAGGACAACACAGACCCATTAGCTGTGGAGACTGGGCTTCAGCCCAACACCTTCCATGACCAACACTCCCACAAACACATGCAGCAATCTCAGACATGCACTGTGTGATTAATGTGATGTGAAAAGTGGGATATTCTTGGATAAATGTACAATGAATAAATAATTCATACAGGGAATATACCAATGTTATCTTTCTACAAAATAAATTCGCTGTTTTATGGCATAGTTTTATTTAATGAACTGATTGAAATTGCAATCCTGCCATCTGAATAAAGCTCTGTAAGCTGCATGTTGACGTTCTGTAAGGGATAATGTATAGAACGCCGGTCATTATTGGGAAAATAAGTCCCGACAGGGCGAACCGGACCCTGACGCACAGCGGAGGGGTCTTGTCCCGCCCTGAAGGGACTTATTTTCCCAATAATGACCGGCGTTCTACACATTATCCCACTTATTACACGGCTACTTGCCAAAACAAAATAATAAACTCCCCACGATATGACTTTAGCCTACATAGCCTAGCCTATTTGTTACCGTTCATTGTGGCATTTGCTGAAACAAATAGTTTGCAACAACACACGCTGAACTTGAATCAAACATTCTTTAGAACACAGCTGTTCAACTGTCTGCTTTCACTTTTGAATGAAGTTCCAGACCTTGCGTAGTGATATGAAATACCTGAATTAGAAGCACAAACTCCGTTGCCATTGACAGCGGTCATTATTTTTTTCAGAGGTCCTTTCCTCGGAAATAATGACCGCTAGAACTTTGGGAAATCCCATTCAAGTCAATGGAGCGTTCTACTTGCCTTGTGAAGAGCCGTGTAATAAGTGATGATAACTCTAATAATGGTAGTGAATTATAAAGGCAAACACATAGCATGCGTAAGGTAATGGTAAGGTAAAAGCAACGACCGAAATGCAGTGTTGAAACACGTGTATGAAACGTATTAAATATGCAAACACAGATCCGGTAGTTTGAAACCAAATGTTGACTGGTATGCACATGCTTGTGTGTGTTTTTGGAAAGCTAAATGTTGACGGGTATTGCTTGAAAGCTAAATGTTGTGGTATGCACATGCTTGTGTGTGTTTTTGGAAATAAATGTTGACGGGTATGCAAACACAGATCACATGCTTGTGTGCTTTTGGAAGGCTAAATGTTGACGGGTATGCACATGCTTGTGTGTGTTTTTGGAAGGCTAAATGTTGACGGGTATGCACATGCTTGTGTGTGTTTTTGGAAGGCTAAATGTTGACGGGTATGCACATGCTTGTGTGCTTTTGGAAGGCTAAATGTTGACGGGTATGCACATGCTTGTGTGTGTTTTGGAAGGCTAAATGTTGACGGACATGCTTGTATGCACATGCTTGTGTGTGCTTGTGTGTTTTGGAAGTCTTCATGCCCCATGTTGTATGCCTGTTGCTGTGTTTTGGAAAGCTTGTTGTGGTTTGTGTGTGCTTTTGTCTTCATGCCCTATGTGTGCCTGTTGCTGTCTTGTGTGGTTGTAGCCACCACTGGGTCCCAGTTTAAGCTATATGCTGAAGTAAAGAGACACAGAGAGAGAGTTCAGGTAAGTTAACGTGTCTGTGAGATAAAATAGGAGTTATGTAAAAATATTGTAAAATTACAAAATTATCTGATAGAACTGAAATGTATTTTCATCAACTTATCATTTTATTGGTTTCCTTTTTGTTGAATAATGCCTTTTTCAGTATGAACTGTTTTCCATGAAGGCAGCAATTTCAGCATTGAAGGGATGGAGATTGATTGGAAGTTATTTAATGTTTGATTTGTGCATTTCAAAAATAATGGTAAACACACACAGTTATCTAGTACTGCAGTCTGCAAAGCCTTTTTTATGAGTACATATCCACACAGTACTTAACGTACGGTGCACTGCAATGTCTTTATGTTCACTGATTATTGTGCTTTAATTTGCAAGTTGTATTTTTGTGGAACATTTTAAAATCAATCCTCAGATATTCCACCGTGTTTTTAAAAAAATATATGACATACAACAGGATAGTGGACCTGGCCAAAACTTGATACAAATCAGGCTTCAGAATTTCATAATTGCCCTCCATTCAATTTAAGAATTGGAATTTGAATTGAATTGGGTCCGCCCCACAGGAAGTTGAATTTGAATTGGAAAGATAGGAAGTGGAATCAAGTTCATGGCAATTCCACAGTCACACAACCGAAAGAATGTGTTGGATCTCATTTACATTAAGTGTTGGGAAGGTTACTTAATTGTAACTGTAATTGGCTACTGTTATAAGTTGTAAGTTGTGTGTATGTATGTATTGTGATGTATATGAATTTCTTTGAATTTCATTGAATTTCAATTCTATTTTCTTTAATTCAAATTCTAATTTTAATTCTAGATCCTGTTTTTGACGTTATAATTAAATTAAAATTCAGGTTCAGGTTCAGGTTGCTTTATTGGTACCCATAGGTAAACTAGGTTTACAGTCTACTGTAGGAGGCAGGACATCATTCACACTTTGTAAAAACATATAAACAGACAGTACAGCATGGAGAAAAAACATATGACATAAGACATATGAAAAATATAAACGGACAGTAGAACATGAATAAAAACATATGACATACAACATATAAAACAGACAACAGATACTACAGCTAGTACATGACCAAGGTGCTTGTGCGTTATGTGCAAGTAATTCTACAGTTTGTTCAACAGAGTGATTGCTGCTGGGACAAAACTGTTTTTTAATCTTGTAGTCCTACATCTAGCTACTATTAGCCTCCGTCCAGAAGGGAGATACTGGCATTCCCTATTCAAAGGGTGTAGGCCATCTTCTAAGATGGCCATAGCTATCCGCTGTAGTTGTTTTAGCATACAGGGATGTGGGGTGCAGCTGGGACTCACCAATCAGCTTACTTGACCATCTTACAATTTGATTTAAACTATTCTTGTGTTTAACTGAAGAAGACCCAAACCATGACACAAAGGAAAAAGATATAATGGATTCGATAAAAGAATGATATATTTTATATAATATTGTCATCATGGTCTTGTCTATGAAAGTGGCACAGTTTTCTCAGGCAGTACAGGCACTGTTTTTCTTTTTTACAGACGGCTTCACAGTTCTTCTGGAAGTTTAATTTAGAGTCAATAATTGTCCCTAGATATCTATATAATTACTTCATCCACTAGTTGACCCTTTATAGTCATGGCCTCTGTGGTGAGCAAACAGAACTCCATTCAGAACTCTGTTCACCTTTACTCTCTGAGTCCTGTTTCATTCCATCATTTATTCAAGAATTTAATTGGAATTTAGGACTCATTCTCAATTCTGAATTTAATTGGAATTTAGGACTCATTCTCAGTTCTGAATTTTGCATAAGCCTGATACAAATGGCATGCTAAATTGTGTAAAGTTAAATTGTGTAATCTGGGAGAGTAGTTATTATCTAATCTCTATTATCTCACAGTACAAGAGCACAGTAAAAAGGTGAGTGATCGGCAGGCTCTAAAGATAATGGAAATCCTGGAAAAGTCATGACAACCTTTGTCTCCTGCCACTCCCGTCATCCTTCATTGGCCCATTAAATCATGTTTAAATGAGGAAGTTAATGACAGACGTCTGCATTTGACTTCACAGAGGTGATACAGGACATGGTTTGAGCATTTCTGGTAAGAAGGAATTTAGAAACTATATGTTGAGTCATTTTACATCTAAAAGAGGGGTTGATAATGAACTGTAATTGGGGAAAACTTGAGACTGTGTTTTCATCTTGTTAAAGTCAAAGCAAAATCTGTTAAACCAGACGGAGGATTTTGACTGGAGAAATACATGGCTTCCAACTTGGAGGTTGACTTCACCTGTCCTGTGTGCTTCGACATCTTCAAGGACTCTGTGGTCCTCTCCTGTAGTCACAGCTTCTGTAAAGTATGTCTGCAGCAGTGCTGGGAGAGCAAAGGATCCAGAGAATGTCCTGTCTGCAGGAGGAGGTCATCAAAGGAGGTTCCAGCCCCAAATCTGGTATTAAGGAACCTATGTGAGACCTTCTTACAGGAGAGAAGTCAGAGAGCTTCAGCAGGGTCTGGGGAGTTCTGCAGTCTGCACAGTGAGAAACTCAAGCTCTTTTGTTTGGACGATGAACAGCCTGTGTGTGTGGTGTGTAGAGACTCAAGACAACACACCAACCACAAGTTCCAACCTCTTGATGAAGCAGCATCTGACTTCAAGGTGAGTCATATTTATTGCTTTACAATGTCTCACTATATCCCTTTGGCTTGAATAAGGAAATTTTGTGCATGGCCATAAAGCTACCATGAACGGGAATCATGATGGTTTGTTCCTTCATTATGTAAATCTCGGACTGAATTGACCCCTAAAACGGACGAATCGGAACAAAGACCGATTGATGCAAACCATCCCTCTGATCACTGCCCCATTTCACATGTTACCACTTTGAGTTGGAGATTCAAGACGAAGTTGCTGTAACATTGTTGCTGTAACATTATAACCATGAGGGGGGCACTTGATATAATATGTTTTAATCTCCAACCTATAATAATAAGGTTGTGCATGGGCTTGTAAGTAACATCTGAGCATGTTTTTGACAGGCCAAAGTTGCATATCTCCAATGTTAACATCAAAGAAGAAAGTAAAATACTTTGTTCATCCATTCTATGTCATCTTTAAAGGTACAGTCAAGGTGCATTGCGCAGGAAGTTGTGTTTGTTTATGTTTATATTTAAATTTATTAGCAGATTATTAGAGACTTTTGGGCAAAAAACATGCATTACATTTTAACTAAGGGCGAAATGAACAACGGCAGAGAGGAAGCTCCTACAGGCTGCCCCCTACCTCTAGTATTCCTACAGGCTGCCCCCCCTCTGAGTATTCCTACCTCTAGCTCCCCCCTGCCCCCCACCTCTAGTATTCCTACAGGCTGCCCCCTACAGGCTGCCCCCCACCTCTGGTATTCCCTACAGGCTGCCCCCCACCTCTGAGTATTCCTACCTAGGCTGCCCCCCCTCTAGTATTCCTACTGGTATTCCCCCCCCTACCTCTACTATTCCTACAGGCTGCCCCCCCCCTACCTCTAGTATTCCTACAGGCTGTATTCCTACAGGCTGCCCCCCCCCCTACCTCTAGTATTCCTACAGGCTGCCCCCTACCTCTGCCCACAGGCTGCCCCCCACCCCCAGTTTCAGGTGCCTGGGCTGAGGGATTTTTACAGTGTACTCACAGAATGGGCAGTATGTGGTTGTGAGGAGATGATTGCTGAATGCAGCAAAAACAATTATGGGCTTCAAATCGTGTGAAATCCCTGACTGCACCATTAACATTTACCATCATAGAAGACAAAATACTGCTTATCATCATAACACAGTTAATTTTCCTTAGACACATGTTATGTTGTTCTGATGCATACACAATACTGTAGTAGCCCAACTATTAGCCGAAGTTTATACATTGATTTTTCAAAATGTCTTCAGCTATGAGGTTAATACATGAGGCAAGTTAATGTGGTATTAATATGGTTTTGTTTCTTTAACTTAACTTAATAAAAAAATGCAGTTTATACACAATGCAGCTAATACATGGGAAATTACTATATTAAAGGACACACACACACACACACACGCACACTTGAAATAATTTGTTTTGTTTACTTCAGGGAAAACTGAAGATTGGACTAGAGGTCTTACAAAAGAAGTTGACGGAGTTTGAACAGGCAAAAATCAGATGTGGTGCAAAAGAAAAATGCCTTAAGGTGAAAATGAACATTTATATCAAAATTCTTATCATTGCTATTATGATGGTGAGTTTTCCAAATAGTAATGTGTCTGCAAAGGAAAAGGCTTGTGCAAGAAGTGTGAAGATATGTTGATGAAAATTGTAATAAGGAATATTCATCAATCACCGTTGTACACACAAGGGTCCCTATTGTACGCCGAGCGCGACACAAGTCCTGTTCATATCTTGCACCCAATTCAGTTAGGATTTTTTGCCATGCGCTCCACTTTAATTGCACATTGCGTCCACGGGTGTGTCAATTAAGGTGTGGTCTGGATCCAAATCGTTATATTACACCCTCTAAAAATCATTACGCCACTGACCTGGTCTAAAGCGCATATAAAGCACAGCTGAAGACACACTGTCACAAGATGTAAGCAGTCCCTTAGTAACAAGTCATCTGCAGTCATCTGCACTAGAGCTTGAAATGTCTCTGTAATATTTAGTATCCCACTCTGTGTCTGTTACCACTTGCTTTACCAGCACCTGCATATGCACTTCTGTTACCGCCGTGAGATTCTATTCTTAATTCTTTGGGCCACAGTTATTTTATGCTGTGATATGTCAGGTCCAGGTGTAACATACAGAGATTAAGGATCATGGTTTCATGCGTGAATCCTTCCATTGACACTTTTACAATATTGCAGATTCAGGTACAACAAACAGAGACACAAATAAAACAGGAGTTTGAGAAGCTTCACCATTTTTACGAGATGAAGAGGCAGCCAGGATAGCTGCACTGAGGGAGGAAGAGGTGCAGAAGAGTCAGATGATGAAGGAGAAGATTGGGAAGATGAGCAGAGAGATCTCATCTCTTTCAGACACAATCAGAGCCATAGAAAAGGACATAGGAGCTGATGACATCACATTTCTTCAGGTATGGTAACATTTCTTAGCCTCCAAATTAATTCTCTGAACCTCTCAGTGCACTTTTGATTGTCATAGGACATTACCAGCACTGAAATTAAACATTAAAATCTTTTTGTAACTAAAACAACCACATCTTGTAAATGAAAGTTTTAAATGCAGTTGTTCCTGGGATTTAACTGATTTTGGAGAACCAAATGGATCTGCTAGAGCAAATTCAAAAGTGCCTGGTCACATTAACGATTATATTGATCTATTTGTTATATTACAGAACTACAAGAGCACAGTGGAAAGGTGAGTGATCTGCCTCCTGTCTCTCTCTCTTCTCTCTCTTATGACCCCAAAGCAGCAGAATCCTCTGAGACCCTCCCCATATCCTGCATTCACAGTTACCATCAATATACAGACCTCTTCGATGTTTGTAAATATCCAGAGCCTAGATTGGGTGTGCGCAGCATGGAGTTAGAAAAATAGCCAATAGACCGGCATGTTGAGCTGTCAACGTATGCACTGGACCCCAGGACCGCAAACCGTACCTCAATTAGTCTAAGATAATGACAATTGTCTGCCTGATCCTGAGAAGTAGTACCCATACAAATGTAATCTATGACTGTACCAATACAAATATAATCTATAAGGCCCTTTCTCTCCCCATATCAATCAACATTGTTGGTTTCTATTCAATCAAAACTCTCATAAAAGGAGGAGCAATTCAAAGTTCCGTATGTGCCCGTAATGTATGGACTTACAGTTAGGCTCATACGTTTTTGAACCCATGCTAAAGTTGACTACAAAGAGGAACATGAAATGTATATTCCTCCTTTTAGTCAATTTAAGCATGGGTTCAAAAACTTATGAGCCTAACTGTATGTGTTTGTGGATGAAAGACTTGAATCAGGAATATTTTCTTTTGAATCAAGGGCTCTTTTATTCTCCTTTTCTCTGGCCTCTTGCTACCTTTCCTCTTGCTCTCTCTCTCTCTCTCTCTCTCTTGCTCTTCTGGATAAATCCATTCTGCTCTTGGGTCTCTCTCTCTCTTTCTCTAACATATACCATGTTGTAGTTTACTTGCCTACCTTGCATTCACTGTAACTGATACATTGATGATGACATTGTTTTGTAATTCAATTAATTGTTCATTCATCCACTATTCATACATATCCCCTTCTGTGCCATGCCACTACTCTGCCACTAGCTGATAAACTACTTGGTAAAATGGCGTCAGATTAATCATAATTTCTCACAATATTTAGCACTGCCTTCCTTCGCAGCCAACACGATTCTCTTCCAGAGAGGCATAGAGCTTCCTTACAAGTTTATTGTTGCAGATTCAATAGATTTGAAGACTCTTTTGTTCCTGTATCAATTAAACATCTCAACAGCCACTAGAATAGAATAAAATAAGATGTGGTAACAGAGGCTGCATCCATCCTCAGGAGTATATTTGTTCATTGTATTATTTATTTGCTGGTATCTATTAATCTATTTTTACATCCTTACCTAAGTATTTGATTGATGCGCATAATTAGGTCTATCTAGGTTTAATTACACTGTTGTTGGAGTTGAGTCTATCTGGCTGACTGGCTGGCTCCCTGTCTATCTATATTCTAGAGCCCAGTGGAAACTGCAGGATCCAGAGAGCGTTTCAGGAGTTCTGATCAATGTGGAGAAACACCTGGGCAACCTAAAGTTCAGAGTCTGGGAGAAGATGCAGGAGCACTGTAAGTCTGTCCACACACACACACACACTGCAAACATCTGGACCATCTGAGCTTTGCCGTCTGCATTAAAATAAAGAAGGTTGTTTAGCACAGTACCTACATCTCACAGACACAAAAGAAATACATAGTCATGAAGGACATTTCATCTGCCCCCCCCCACCCCCTTTCTCTCTGTCTCTCTCAGGTCCTGTTGCCGCCCCCAAGGAGGAGGCTCAGGCAGTGTATGGTAGGCTTGGGATGGAATATGTATTGATATTTTACACTAGAGGAAATAGAAGTAAATAAATAGACCAACCCTTAAATAGCTAAGTAGTATAACATACAGTGGACAGCTATCTCTCTCTCTCTCTCTCTCTCTCACACACACACACACACACATTTTGTATATCACAAATAGGTTTGCTTGTTGTACCAGTTAACAGAAATAGCTGTTTTCCTGAGACCTGACTCTGTAACTTTTCATCTGAGAACTTTTTGTCTGACATCTGATGTCTGACACATGACTGTGTAATTCCGTAAACTTGACAGAGGTTTTCCTGAGACCTGATGCCTTTTCATCTGATGTCTGACACCTGAGTCTGACAGCTGAGAATGTCCTAAAATGTACACCGTACACACAACTAACAACATCCTTCAACTACAATATTTTGCATTTCAATCTTCCTTCAATGATTATATCTCACATCTATACCATATGGTTGGATCCCCTACTGTGATGTGTTTAGAATGTGCTTTATTTTCCTGATAATTGTACACCTAAAATAGCTTCTGTTTTTTGGCCATATCACACGTACATCAATTTGCAATCAAGGCCACATTACCACCTCGAATGTGCATTATTCTTCTGATAACCGAACACAATCACATCCATTATCCCTTCCTGATGTTATTGATATTAGTTTTTTCAACATGAGCAGACATTTTTGTCATTTTTCAGTTTGTAATGACCATATAGTGTTTTATCTTTACATTTATCACAGAATTTGTGTTGCCCGATGCAGTGGGAGGGGATGGTGGTGGGTTTCTCAGTGCCAGAGCTCTGTATGACTACCAAGCTGGTGAGTATACGGAGCGACAAGTCCATCATGATTCCTCCCAGGATAGACCCAGGATAGACTTTACAACATGCATGCAATTATGATAAACAGTTTTTTCTTTCATCTTTTCTTCCTTCAACAGAGGATGATGATGAGATCAGTTTTGACCTAGATGACATCATAACTGAAATAGAGTTGATTGGTGGAGGCTGGTGGAGAGGAGTTGGCCCTGATGGCCAGTATGGAATGTTTCCTTCCAATTATGTTGAATTACTGGGGGCTGGGGGGGCTGGCGTGCCCACTGCCCCACTAGAGGAGAGCCTTGCCTCATCAGAGACATCCTCTGTCCCTCCTAAGAAAACTTCTAAAAAAAACAAAAAAACACCGTTATATAAATATTTTCTGCGTATGTGATTTTCTGTAATTGTGTCATTGGTTATGGGAAATGCACTGCTTTCTCTTACCTATTTCAAAGATGTGGGTGTGTTTAATCAGATCTCCTCTCTTACACCAAACCACGAGATGCTACTGTACTTCACGCATTCAGTGCAGAGATGTGAAGAGAATATCATTAGCTGGTCTTAGAAAGCAAATTGCAACTATTACTATTAACACATCTAATTCTGATTCATTCTTTGCTCTGGTTCTTATTGCTGTTTTAAAAGTACCCCAAATATGTGCAATATACAGCTACACATTCTCCAGACCCGTGCCCTGATAAACCCTATGCAAATAGTCTGTGTAACCCCATGTTACGTTGTGCCTTGCGCTCCCCTACTTACTGCCTGAGAAGGAGGAGGAAGGATACAAGGAAGTTTATTGTCACATGCATATAGTTACTGGAAGTAAGAAATGCAGTGAAATTATGTCTGGTGTCAGCCTTTTTGTGCAAAGTGGGGGTAAAAAGTGCAGTAGAAGAGGGGTTTAGTAGATTAAGTGGCAAGGGCTGCATAAGAAAGGTGGGGGAGGATTGAATTGGGGGCACCAACAAGGAGCACCCAAGAGCAACAGGGGCAAGGAAAACTCCCTTACCAAGGAAGAAACCTTGGGCAGATCCACGGCTCAAGGGGGCTAACCCAACTGCCAGGGGTCTTGGTGTGTGTGTTGGGGGGATGACAGGGGAGATGGGATAGTGTACTGTGTATGTGGGGAGAGGGCAGTGTGCAATATGTGTGTTGGAGAAGCTTCCTCATGAGACAATGTGCTGTGTATTGGGGGGCGACAGGTGTGCTGTAAGTATGTTGGGGATGTGTTGGGGATGTGTTGGGGAAGCTTCCTGATGAAATAATGTGCTGTGTATGTAGGGGAGAGGGGGGGCAGTGTACTGCAAGTATGGTGAAGGGACTTACTATTGCAAGCAGAGGACTGTATGTATGATGTATGTGCGTGATGAAGATGTGTGTGTGGGCGGGAGGGGAGTGTAGCAGTGACTGTGTGTGTGTGTAGTGTGCGTGTGGGTAGGTGGGGGCAGTGTGCTGTAAGTATGTAGAGGATGTGTGTTGGAGAAGATCCTGAATGTATGTGAGGTGATGACAGTGATGATGTAAGTGTGTGTGTTTTTTGTGTGTGTGTGTTGGGGATGGGGGTGGGGTGGGGGGCAGAAAGGCTAGGCAATCAAGGACATGGGTAGATGGAGGAGAAATCAAAAATAATAAATAAAAAGTTCTATGGAGATGTGCAAAGTGTGTGTGAGTAAACTGTTTACTATGATTTACTACAGATGTGCAAAGTGTGTGTGACTAAACTGTTTACTATGTTGTTAGTCGCTTTGGCTAAAAAGCGTCAGCCAAATGTAATGTAATGTAATGTAATGAGTAAGTTTGAATCACGCTTGATCTGGGTGTTGTATAAGATAACACCTAGGATATATCACGCTTGATATGAGTGTTTTCAGAGCTGAGTGGACCGTCTTGTTTCAGTCCTTTGCTCAGAATAGACCCTTTCAACAATAAAAACAAAAACAATGCTTGAACGTTCTATTTGGTTCCCAATCTACTTCCTCTGCATTAAGATAACATATGGAATGTTAAAACGGAAGCCTTGTGGGGCCAACTAGGATGCTGATAATGGAACTCTCTTGAAAGGGTCATTACAAGTCAACACACCAATGATGTCCTCAACAATGACTGACTGAATAGAGCAGAGGTTCCCAAACTTAAGACTACTGAGGCCCAATTTCATTTCTAAAAATCATCTGCAGCCCACCCAAACATTTATTCACAACTGAGACGAGACTAAGATAAAGTTGGCCCACCTGCAACACCGTGACAGCCCACCAGGGGGCCACAGCCCACACTTTGGGAAACACTGGAATAGAGTATCAGCTCAGCTTAGCTATCACATGCTCAGCAGTTGAGTCCCAGCATTGAATAGTCAATCAGGAAAAAACATTTGTGGACAATAGCTTCATCTAGTGGAGATAATCTGAACTGCAGGAGGTTTGAAAGACAATAGATTCCCTGTAGAGTATGTTTTACATGTGTGTATATCAACAGTTTTGGTATTAAGTCATGTGGTTCATGTTTTTTGTCTCTGTGCCTTTATATTTATCCATTTAGCAGGTGCGTTTATCTAAGTCAGCTTGTGAATGGTGCAGTTATACATTACTAAACAAACTTGCTATCGTTCCCCCTTTGCACTGCTTGTTTTTTTTTTTTACATGCGACAAATTGTTGTTCAGTTGTCAATTTGACACTTTATTCATAAGCTCGTCTACATCACAACCCATGTTGGAAAATCTGACCATGCTGTAATGAGACTGAGGACTCTGTATTGTACTATGTTAACAAGTTGTGATTTGTATGAAACATGCATGTTTTTCCAGTCTGTAATACTAATGTTTAGATTAAAGTTTTCATGATAAAATCTATTTTAAACACGTGTGTTTAAATCTACCCATCTAAGCACAGTCTGAGTACAGAGACACAGCTAGACCGTGCATTCATGGATATCGGAAAAACCTTTTGCCCAGTGAAAACGTCATCATCCCGCATCATTCACGTCACTTGTGGGAATCAGAGGTGGGACACCGGGGCTAGATTTTGCTAACAGAGAACTTCATAGGCTTAAATTGTCCTGTGTACATGTAGGCGCTGCATGGATTCTACGCAGAAACAGCAGATGTGAAGCAAGCCCAAAAGAAGCGACCGCGCCAAAAAACACGCCCACCCGAGACTACAACTACTTTCAAGCGACTTCACGAAAAAAACAAGCCCAAAGTCGCTTATAATAAGCGGACTTGGCAACACTGCTCGTCATCACTTTTGTCCTCACATTGTAGTTTGTTTGTAGTCCATGTGGCCTTTCATATCCAACAGTTTTAATGTGAACTTGGGAATTTGCCATTTTTGTCACTTGAAAGTTGCATATCTTTCATCTTTTTGGAGCACGGTCTCCATCGCAGTCCCACACACCTCACTTTTCCCAAAGAGGGCTTTTTGGCAATACCCCTCACACCAAAAAGTCACGTCCCTTTGGTTCAACTCTTGGGGATGTTATTGGGGTAAAGCATACAGGAGTTGTAGGCTTTGGTTGTGGTACCTTAACCGAATGTTCTGCAACAGACCGAGAGACTCCCTTAAGTGTGCATGGGAGACCCCAGAGGATCAGAGTGCAGCTGAACTGGGACAGAGGACAGCTGTCGTTCTCTGACCCTGATAATAACACACACCTACACATTATCACACACACTTTCACTGAGAGAGTGTTCCCATACTTTGAGTGTCCGAGCTCCAAGATTGTGCCACTGAATGTCTCTGTAGCATTGGAAAAGTTGGAGACACGACAGACAGCCCTCAGCTTTGGTACACTTAACGTTAATCGTTTGTGCTGATTTGTGCCATTATACACATTTATGTAATACACATTTGTGCAGTTCTATGTTTTAAGTTCTCAAGCTTCATTTGTTATATGTTTGATGTGCCCCTGTCACCCCCACCCACAACCACCACACATACACCGCATCAATGTCCAAATCTCACCAAAAAGGTCTCAGTTGATTGTGCTCTGTTTTGCTGATTTGCACCATTAAAAGAACCATTTTGCTGTCATGGCTTTTAAGTTATCAAATTTTATTTTATAAAAGTTTGTTACAGAACACTTTTAAGAACACTTACCAACTGTCCCCCTGCCAGCTCCTCCAACCCAGTATCGCAAGGATTCATTGTACTGTCACGTTTGGTTAATCTATTATTTGTGCTGGGGTGGGTAGGGGGACACGTTAACCCCTATGCACAGAATTAAGGTGTTGTGGATGGTCATCTACATGGTTTGTGGCACCAATAAACAACTAGATGTACCGCAGAGCGGTACAAAATATGACCGCCGCCCAGTCCAGCACATTTTTTCCACAAAAATAAGTCACGCTTGTCAAATTGTGTTCATTTCCTACTTTGTTCCGTTTTTGTGTGTTTGTAATTGACTGTGTGCAGAGTGTATAAGTATAAGTATAAGTATAAGTATCCATAACACCAGCACAATGCCATGGTATTTAATTGGCGTTATGGATGTGACAGTTTTGCATGGAATTGCCCATAACCAGTATTTGTCTGATTGTGGAAATCAATTGTTAAGCTGTTAAATTGCTGTTTTTTTAGAACTCTTCTGTTCCTCATGTCACTAATATATCTCTAAAATATTTCCCTTATAACCCTTTCCTAATGATTTATGTTTATTTTTTAGCAAGCAACCAGCTCCAGGGCCATCCTACTTCGCCCAACCTCCACTCCCACCCCTTCCAGGGCCATCCTCATTTTCTCCACCTCCACTGCTCACCCCCTCCAGGGCCATCCTCCTTTTATCAACCTCCACTGCTCACCCCTCCAGGGCCATCCTCATTTTCTCCACCTCCACTGCTCACCCCCTCCAGGGCCATCCTCCTTTTATCAACCTCCACTGCTCACCCCTCCAGGGCCATCCTCATTTTCTCCACCTCTGCCATTCACCCCTTCAAGGCCCCCCTCATTTTCTACACCTCCTCCTCAGCAGTTATTTCAATCTCCTTGTTCCTCTCAGAACTACACAGATCTGTCTAGTTACAGAGAGAGAGCAACGGAAATATTCATGCCCAGCATGAATATGGGCCGGTCTGGGAAAGGCCCAATCATCTGTACATGTAAGTGAATTATTACACAGACATAGCATTAACGACTTAACATATGCTTGCACAATGTTGAATCACATGAACCATATCAACAAAACCAAGGATGATTTTTAAATTGAGAAACTCACTCAGAAACATTAAAACCAATGCTTCTAAAAAAATATTTCAATTCAATTATGCAGTATTTTTTGTGTTGTCTGCTTTTGCTGCATTTAGAATTCATATCATGTCTCTGACTTTAGTGTTGTTTTTGTAGCTGCTGACCTCCACATGCTAACTTTAATGGAGAATATGAAGCAGCAGATGAATCAGCTGTCCATGAATATGAGTGTCATCATGGCCAGAATGGCAGCTGCGGAACCTGTTGTGGAGATGCCGGAGGAGACCTCCTTGCCCCTCGCCTCCCTCGAGGAGGTTGACCACTTTGAAGGGTGGTTCAAACACCCAGGGAACACAAGTAAAAAACAGCAATTGGTATGCTTATATAACATCAAAGTCCACTAACACTTAGTATTGACATGCTCTTTTCAAGGGGCATCTCAATAAGATTTGGGAGGGTGCCCGGTAAAATCCCTTGGGCAATTTAATATATTTGCCTTCAAAATACATTTTCGTCATCAGTGACATTTCATAATCAGCAGTATTTTGCAACACAATTGCTCCCCCCTCATCGGCAGGGCACACTACTAACCTTATTATCCTTGCTCAGATCTGACAGTGCGTCCCTTTCATCTTTAGACATGTTATTGTAAACTTTATATTGCGTATAATGTTGTGTTATGTTTTTAACTGAATAAATGTAGTTCTTCTGGGAGATTGCAGTGACAACTACTCTTCTTTCCTTGATAAGCCTTTTTTTGTCCTGCACCTGGCCTCAGTGAGATGGGATGTGCATACAATCAACTTTAAAAGAGAGCAGACTGGCCCTGGCTGTTTTGCATGCTAACTTCAGTGGACAGCAAACATAGAATTTTTTTTAATGAAATTCAATTGAATGTTTCAAACTAATAAAATACAAACAGAATCTTTAACCAGAATCACAGACTGTACCAATAAATGTCTATGCTATTCTAGACTCAGCACACAGAGAAGCAGATCAAGGAGGAGTTTGAGAAGCTTTATCAGGTTCTACGAGATGAAGAGGTAGCCAGGATAGCTGCACTGAGGGAGGAAGAGGAGCAGACGAGGAAGATATGATGGTTGTCATTCTGTAAGGGTTCTTAGGAACTCTGGATCTCATTCATAGTGACCACTGAGTCCTTGGTTACCTGTCTGACCAAGGCCCTTTGTCCTGGATTACTCAGTTTGGCTGAGCAGCCAGATCTAGGAAGACTGTTGGTTGTTACAATCTTTTACATTTGAGATTGATGTAGGCTGTACCGCTCTCTTGGGCACTTTTAATTGCTGCAGAAAGTTTATTGTATCCTTCCCTAGATCTGTCTTCACACCCTGTCTCACAGGTCTACAGACAATTGGGGGCCAAGCAGCGAAGCTGCAAAGGCACCCATTGTGTTTCTACGTTTTCCTATTATTATGACCGCCGCGCAGCGAAGCGGCGGTCATATAGGTTTAGTCAGATTTTTTTTTTTTTTTTTTTTTTTTTTTTTTTTTTCATGTCCAAATTTCCGTCAATGATTCCCGGGACACTGAAAGACCGGGGGTAGACAAAACTTGGTGGGCATGTAACCATATGGATAGCATGGAACCATCGTTTTTCGTTTTGATCTGTAGCCCCCATCGCTGGACTGCACCCCCTCGGAGGGTAGGGCAGACACAGTTTTCTGTGAATATCTCGAGAACCGTAAAGGTTTAGGAGGACCACCTTTTTTTGTATGTTGATCTCAAGGGGCCATGTCAACCCATTCCATAACCACTAATTTCATGTATAGCCCACCTAGTTAAACACAAAAAGTAAAAATGAGGTGTTGTAATTGTAGGTATCTGTGACCTAACATAGTCAAAACTGCACGAAATTGGAAGTGTAGGATCATTTTGACACCTTCTGAATGCACGCCAAGTTTCGTGGAATTTTGTTCATGGGGGGCCACACAATAAATTAATTTATATTACTATACACCAACTGGCCTGTAGGTGGCCGGAGACAGTTTTCTGTGAATATCTCGAGAACCATAGGGCCTAGGGGGGTCCACCTTTTTGTATGTTGGTCTTAAGGGGCATGTCAACCCATCCCATTACCACTTATTTCATGTATAGCGCCACCTAGTTAAAAAAATTAAAAAGCAAAAAATTAGGTGTTTTCATCTCAATATCTCTGGCTGACAAGGTCAAAACTGCACGAAATTAAAAGTGTAGGATCATTATGACACCCTCTGAATGCATGCCAAGTTTTGTGTACTTTCGTTCATGGGGGGCCTTACAATAAAATAATTTATGTGTACATTTAGTGACGTACACCAACAAGGATTCCCGGACACTGAAAGACCGGGTACACAAAACTTGGTGGGCATGTACCCCCACATGGATAGCATGGAACCGTCATTTTTCGTTTTCATCTGCAGCCCCCGCTGGACTGGACCCCCGAAGGAGGGTAGGGCAGACACAGTTCTCTGTGAATCTTTTATGGTATGTTGGTCTCAAGGGCCCACATCAACCTGGCTCATAATCACTCATTTGTGATTTGCCCCCGGTAAAAAATGAAAATCAGTAGGATTAAAAGAAAGCCAAAATAAATATTCATCATCATCATCATGGCTGCATTTTCAGTATTGGTCGTTTATCGTTTGTCCACTAGATGGCGCATCGTTGCAGTGAGACGTAATTTTGTTGGAAGTTAAAAGTGGGTTGGAAAAAAACAATGGACGCTTCATACAAGGACTGTAATTTACCGCAGCGAACATCTAATAAGGATAGGACGATGTTCACATGAAGTGTAATTCCCATTTCTTCTTGAAGCCGAAATAAATCTGAGGATGTTTATCGGACATGCTTGGTTTTACTGCAGGTGCGTTAATCTTGTAATATCAATAAGGACCTAGGTAATGTTACCGTTAAGCGTTGGTTGAGGCATTTGATTTATTGCATTTGTAGAAAACTATAAATGCGGTTATACCAAGCAAATGTATAGCAGCACTGTTTGTATCTTTCGACTGTCATTTATTGCACGTGCTACAAAATCATTCTGTGCAATGGAAGATTTACCAACGCTACACCGGGTCTGATACAGTTTTGCCTATACATGCGTGAGACTGAGACGCCTGTTTATTTTGTTTTAAGTGCGTGCAGGGTGTGAGGGGAATCGATGTGCTTTGATTACAGCTTGGTAGTTGTAGTCTGTGAAATTAAAAAGCACGTGTGTGTGAAGTATCCAAACAATGACACCTTCATTTCATTATGGCTGCTTTAGCAAAACACCTTAAGCTACTGTGTAGTGGGTCCCATTTAGAAGTGGCTACTTCATTCGCGCTTTCCTTGACTCATGGAGCTGCGTGAATGTTATTACAACTTTTCGCCACGATATGGCAGTTTAAGTCCGCTTGATACTGTAAGGCGAAGCCATTGGTTTCAAAAGGAGATTTTATTTGTGTCGCCAGCATAGCCTATTGACAATTTATGTTGTCATTAGGCCTACCTTATAATCCTACCTGTAGCTTAGGGAAGCTAACAACTTTCTATTAGGATCTAGTTTGTTAGTTACCGTTTTGTCATAACTCCCTGATGCATTTTTGCATTTAGAATAGCCAGAGCGTGTATATCTCAATCGGAAAATTAAACAATATCGGTGCCTATGGACTAGGCTGGGTGAACCCAGCCTGATCTGCCCGCTATTTATTTTTTGATTTCTTAAAAGATTGAGCTTGGTCTGATGAAAGCCAGACTAGCCATGGACCTCAGTTAAACAATGCAAGGGAACGTGAATCAGCCTATATTTGCACTAACAATAACGGACAAAAGCTCTTCAACTTTGGCCCGTTAAAATGTGTATGAACAGTCTAGCGACGCATTTCATCAAGGCCCATTTGGACATGTCAGTTATTTGCACCACTGGTTAGATGTAAAACAGCATTTCGTTTCAGACTAGGCTACTGTTACTTAATTTGTGCATTAACAATAATGTTTCAGACTACTGTTACTTAATTTGTGCATTGACAATAAAGTATTACATGAACTAAAGATGACTAAAATCTTATGTAGAAGAAGAAACATTCACAAAAAATCCATCCATCCAAAAATGACCTTTGTTTTTGATAGCTGTTGAAAACGGCATGGAACTGACAGAGATGGTTTTTGTTTATAAATACATAAAAAATAAATAAATAAATAACATTATGCTGATACCTTTTGCTTTTCCCAAATACAATGTAGCCTACAGGTGTAAGTGACCTTTCATCAATCCAGTTGCAATGGATGAACTGTGATGAACTGCCCTACTTGTGATTGTTTAGAGATTTTAAAGGTTTTATAACAATTCTACATCTTCTTTGGCTATTCTACAATCTATTCACCTTTTCAGCACCAGTAGGGTACTTTCTGTGCAGCCGCACACACACACTCAGGCATGCCAAATAAGCATACACAAAAGTTTCAAGAGTGGGGGATGGAGTAAAATATGGAGACAAATTGAAGTGTGATTTATTTTCGCGGAACGGATGTACAGGACTGAGCGGCGGTCATATTTTGTACCGCTATGCGGTACATCTAGTTATTATTATTATTCAGTCTGGAAGTCTATGGCAGCCCATAGAACCGTCTGGTAAAAAGTTGTAAAATTTGGCACACAAATTAGGCACAGTCCCATGATTAATTTCACCAAGTTTCAAGTTGGCACCTCGAGCACTCTAGCGCCACCAACAGGCCAAAGTTGGACGTGCGTTCATACAAGTAACTTTTGACCCGTTGGCTCTATTGTCAAATATGAGGTATCGTTGGAATCCTTGGACCAAGCCGAGTTCAACGCACCCTATGACGTCATTTTCCGCCATGATGGATTTTCCGCCATATTGGATTTAATCAAAAACACCTAAAAGTTTTCACAGGTCATAAAGTTTGTCCGATTGACACCTAACTTGACACACATAATCTTCAGTCCAAGCCTCAAAAAAGTTATCCCTTTTTGTCTTCAAATCTAAAACCGTTAGCCCGTAACAGCCAATCATAATTGACGGCGAAGCCACCAAACAGAAAGTGAAGTGATATCTCACGTATCAAAACCAAACTCGGTACATGGGGTCAGGACCAAATAAGGAGGAGGCTCAATAAATATAATGACTTTTGACCTATAGGTGGTGCTATAATTAGCAAATTTACCTTTTGGCCTGTAACGGGTGTTGTGTTTGGAATTAAAACTTACTAATGGTGATTGTTAATACTATGGGATCATAGATATATGGGATCATATCTCAGCAACGCATTCACATATGGAAACCAAACTTGGTATATGGACTTGGGACCCAATCCTGAGGACACACAATACATTTGGTGACCTTCGACCACTAGGGGGGCGCTATAATTAGGAAGACTTTCTCGTATTGACACCAAACTTGGTACGTTGATTCGTGAACACATCCTAAGGACCCACAATACATTTGGTGACGTTTGACCACTAGGGGTGGTATGATTAGCACTTTCACCTATCGCAACCAAACTTGGTATGTGGACTTGGGATTACATCCTGAGGATGCACAATTAATTTGGTATGCTTTGACCACTAGGGCCACTATATTTATTAACACTTTCACCGATTGAAACTAAACTTGGTATGTGGAGTCATGACCCCATATTAAGACTGCACAATTATTTTGGTGACCTTTGACCACTAGGGGTGCTATAATTATCAACACTTACACCGATTTAAACCAAACTTGGTATGTGGTCTTAGGAGTACATCTTGAGGACACACAATAAATTCAGTGACATTTGAATCCAGTCCAGTCCAATCCAATCCAATCAAATCCAATCTAGGGATGTAACGATATGAAAATGTTACCTCACGGTTATAGTGACCAAAATTATCACGGTTTTCGGTACTATCACGATATTTTTAAAAGTGTGTTCAATATGTTCAGAAAGGACTAATAGGCTAAAAAAGTGTGACAGCATTTACTATTACAAAATATAGGCAAAACCTTATTAAAAGTGCACCATTTAACCAGGGACGCTGGAACTCATTTTCATCTGGGGGTGCTCATAGAGGGGGTGCTGTGGGAGGGTAAAAAAATGCTACTGAGTAGATATGATTCTTTTATTCTGGTGCATTTTAAGATGGCCTATTGCTACTGGAGAAGGGCATATTTTCATTCACATTCATAGGCCTACATCCTGACTGCACAAACAAACCTGGCTGAGCTGAGCATTCTTAATTTATAGCATAGCGTTACCGTGGCATTGTGTGTTGTCCCGTTCACTTTTTCCTTGGTCATGTATAATTGGCTTTGTGCCACAATTAAATCCATCAAGTAGATAACAGAATCAGTAGGGTACCAGTTTTGTTTCATTGTACCAGGCCTACTGTATGTCAAAAGCAAGCTTGGATGAAGCTGGGATGGATTAAACACACGGTTTCCACACCGTGGTAATCATCCGTGATAATCATGATATTTGAAATGAAAACGATAATAATAATAATAATAATAATAATAATAATAAGCTTTATTTGTATAGCACCTTTCATACACAGAATGCAGCTCAAAGTGCTTTACATTTGAAGCATGTAACACAATAATAGTCAGTCAGTCATTATCAATCACTTTTCTTTGCTGTTTATGATCTACTCAGCAACATATCAAAAATATAGAAAATGACATGTCATAAGACTGGCAGCCTTAACCCTCTTACCCCCACAAGCACCATATATGGCAACTGTGGCAAGGAAAAACTCCCATATTCCAGGAAGAAACCTTGAGCAGAACCTGACTTAATAGGGGAGCCCATCCGCTTCTGGCTGGCTGCCCCCAATAGTAGCAGATGTAGAATAATCTGAAAATGTAGTCTACAGGATAAGATGAGTTAACTAAAAGCTTTCCTGTACAGGTATGTTTTCAGATCTTTTTAAAATATTTACTGAACTCGCGCCTGCTTGATGTACAGAGGCAGGGTGTTCCATAGTTTGGGGGCATAATGGATAAACGCAGCTTCTCCACTTTGTTTGTGGAGCACTTTGGGTACGATTAAAATATTTGAATTGGATGATCTAAGTTTCCTTTGTGGTTGATAAGATATTAAAAGCTCAGAGATATATGAAGGTGCTATGCCATTCAGAGCTTTGTAAGTAATTAACATAACCTTAAAATCAATTCTATAGGAAATAGGGAGCCAGTGCAGTTCAGCCAACACAGGGGTGATGTGTTCTCTTCTTAGTCTTAGTTAAAAGTCTAGCCGCAGAGTTCTGTATGAGTGCCAATTTCTTTAGATGTTTTTGGGAAGACCAGTGAAAAGTGCATTGCAGTAGTCTAACCTGCTAGTGATAAAGGCGTGAATTAGTTTTTCTGCATCTTGTTGAGTTAAGAAGGGCCGCACTTTGGCAATGTTTCTCAGGTGGAAATAGGCTGTCTGAGTAACTTTACTGATATGGGGCTTAAAACTTAACTCTGCATCTAGGATGACACCGAGGCTTGTTACTTTTGATTTGACCTGGTGTGCCAAGTTCCCCAGATTACTAAGAATAATATCTCGCTTTAGTTTTGGTCCAACCAGAAGTACCTCTGTTTTGTCATCATTTAGTTTCAAAAAGTTTTTGCTCATCCACTGATTAATGGAGGTTAGGCATGCAGTGAGGGAGCAAAGGCCATCTGGGTTAGTTGGCTCCACGGAGATATACAATTGGGTATCATCTGCGTAGCTGTGGAAGTTTACATTATGCTGACTTATGACGGTTCCCAATGGAAGCACACTGGGCCACACCAAAAGGCAAGTCATGTTTTTCAGATACATGATCTCCTAGACTGATATAAAAATCTCTGCCAGTAATGTAGGTTTGAAACCAGTTTAGAGCATTATCAGAGAGACCCACCCACTTCGCAAGGCGGTGAATTAGGATGCTATGATCAATGGTGTCAAATGCCGCACTCAAATCCAGAAGAATAAGGTTTGAGACTTTGTTTGAGTCGGTAGCTAGTCTGAGATCATTGACTATTTTTACTAGAGCCGTTTCTGTGCTGTGATTTGATCTAAAACCTGATTGGAATTTTTCAAGGATACTGTTTTCGTTGAGGAAGGTATTTAACTGATTACAAACAACTTTTTCAAGTACTTTGCTCAAAAACGATAGATTTGATATAGGCCTGTAGTTGCTCAGATTGCCAAGATTTGACTTTTTAAGTAAAGGTTTCACAACAGCGGTTTTAAAAGCAGTTGGAAATATACCTGTTTCTAATGAGGTATTTATTACCTTGAGAAAAAAGGGAGCTAAGCTATCATATACTTTTTTGAGGAATGTAGTAGGGATTGGATCTAAAACACATGTTGAGGAGCCGGTTTGAGTTATAATTTTACCAAGCTCAGATTGAGTAATAGTGCTAAAGGACCTTAATTTTAGGGGGGCTGTTTTTGGGTGTACTATCAAACATATTACTTGTGTTACCAATAGCCTCCCTTATAGAAATTACTTTGTTTTTGAAGAAGAAAGCTGAGAGAACATGGAGTTCTCCATGTTCTCTCAGCTTTCCTACATGATCTTTTTAGATCATGGATATTTTCGTTCATCCAAGGTGTCAGTTTGCTACAGGGCCTTTTTTTAGTTTTTAAGGGTGCCACTCTGTCAAGCAGAGCGCCTAATTCACGATTGAGAGCCTCTACCATTTGATCAATGGGATGATGTAAAATATCTAAATTTGTGGAGTCTATAAGAGCTATGAACTGCTGTTCTGCTCTAATGTCCAAGAGTCGCGATTTGATTGCAATTTCGGGATGAATTTTTGGAGTATGTAGTACTATATTAAAAGATACACAATGATGATCAGACATATTTATATCATTTACTGATAAGTCTGTGACTTCTATCCCTCTAGAAATGACTAGATCGAGGGTGTTGCCAAGGTTGTGGGTGGGTCCTGTAACATGCTGCTTTAGCTCTAAACTGTCCAACACATTAAGGAACTTACTGGCTTTAGCATCAGTTGTCTTATTGACATGAATATTGAAGTCGCCATTTACAATTATCCGATCATAGCTAGTGATGATGAGCGACATAAGTTCAGAAAACTGGTCGAGAAAGCCAGTCCATAGTTTAGGAGGGCGGTATAAGGTTAATAGAAGTACAGCTGGGTCAGCCTTCAGAGTGAGGGCAATATACTCAAAGGAAGCGACCTCGCCAAAGTTGACTCGTGTGCAACTATATTTGTTTGAGAGAATGGAGGCAATTCCACCACCTCGCTTGCCTTGTCTAATTGAGTGGAAGAAATTATAATTTGGGGACAAGTCTCAACAAGAACAGCTTCGCTGTCTGAAGTCAGCCAGGTTTCAACAAGAAACAGAAAATCCAATTTTTTTTCACTAATAAAATAATTGATTGCAAAGGTTTTGGTAGTAAGTGCACCTATATTTAGTAAACCCATGTTAGCTGAAAATGCCTCTGGCTTTTGAGGAATATGCTGGGGTATGGAAAGAATATTTGTTAGGTTTCTAGTTTTAAATTTGTCTTTTCTTTTTTTACTATAATGTTGGGTAGAAATCAACGTTGGAATAGAACTATAAGCATAAGTCATGCTATTGCATGACGCAGCTTGATCTATGGTAGTAGTATTGTATGTTACCCTGCAGAAAACATTCTCAGACTCATCCACATGTATAATGCCATTCGAATCAATACCTGGGGGGCGTGAATCTGTAATATTTTCTACAGAATGTCAATGCCTCAGTGTGGACGATAATTGTATCGTCAACATTTTTATCGCGGTTTACCATTATACCAGTAATCGTTACATCCCTATTCCAATCCATTCTAATCTAATACAACACAGTCAAGTCCAGTCCAATCCCAACTTCTGCTCAACTGCTTATCTGCTTGGCCCCCTCATTGCTGCTTGCAGCTATATTTATCTTTGGCTTTGACCTTGTGGCTTGGTTTTCACTCTGACATACACCATCAACTGTGAGATGTTGGACAGATGTGTGCCTCTCCAATGTCCAATGAATTCATGCGACACATGCAGAGTCCAATCAAGCATTTCAAGGACCATTGATAGAAGTAGGATGCACCAGAGCTCAATTGCAAGCATCATACCAAAGGGTCTGAATACTTATATGATATCAGTCTTTTTTTCATACATTTCCAAAACACTCCAAACACCTGCTTGTTATAACCAAACGCCTGTAAGATATTAATACAGTGAAAATTCAGTAAAGTTATTTGTTTCTGAGTTATTAGAATTAAGCATAGGGCCTACACATCATTAGGCCTAGTCCAGAGTAAACCTACAAAAATAAGCCAATGACTACTCAGTCAGTGAGTGAATGAGCAATAGATTCGGTTTTATTATGAGCCTATTATTATTTTATCTGCATGCAAATCAGGGATGGTACAGATTAGGCCTACAACAATACCCACTGTCTGCTAGCTAAAGCATTGAAATGTGGGCAATGTAGCCGAACAGTGGCAATTTTAGATCCATTTTTTTTCAGCACTTGATTTCATCTTGATAAGAGATTAGGCCCTCTTACAGCCATCAAGATAATGCAATGCAACATTGTTGCGTTTGTGGAAAACGTTATCTATCTCTGTGAATAGGCTTCTATCCCAAGTTAAAATGGCAAGGTAGCCTATGCCTAAAAAGATCCAAGTAATTAATCTTGTCGCATCATAGTAAGTGTTTGATAGTGTGAGTGTTAGCGTCTCAGCCTCTCTAGTCTCAACCTTGTGTGTAGCGTGTAGCCTAACCAATGCGCAGGTTTTGACTCTAGCAGGGGTAGCCTGTTTAATTTTTTTCAAAGGCTCATGTTGTCTGTTGTTTTTTTGACAGTCAAAACATGTTTACTTAGGCCTATGTCGTTTTATTTGTCATGGACACGAATCAAGGGAACATTTTCGTACTAACACATCAATACTGTATTTTGCCTGTGCCTGTTGAAGTGTCAACGACCACAGCCTTCAAGTTTTAAATAGCATAATGCGAAACTTCTCCAGCAGAGGGGGAAATAGAGCTGCACAGTCCCACCCACAGCCGATGCCGGATGTAAAAATTCAATGCAATTTCTCCATTGACAATTGCGGTATAAGCCATAAAAACTTAACTGCACGTGGTAGACTTAAAACCAGCTACGGCTGTAGTAAGCGATTGTATATGCTCCTATAGACACCAAGAGGTCATGGGGCACTAACCTTGTTTTGAGATGAATGCCTTTTATTCGCGATCTCTTGGATAAGTACTTCATTACCCACAATCCTGAACAATCCCACAGTGATACCTCTGATTGGTGGAAAGGCCGTTATGGTCATAGTTTGAAACTTTCTCAGCGAAAAATATTGACAAAGATGGCGAAAATCTTATTGTGATTAAAAACTTTCTTGACGAATATTGGTACTTGTATCAACAAGGATTGGGGTTTATACATCACACGGACTTTGTCAGGGCCAATACACGATCATATAGACCACTGTAAACGTTAGTTTAAACACTCAAACTTTCCAGGTAGCCGACAGGCTAACCTTTAGCATTTCCGACATTGTATGTCATTACATAATGCAGCTAACATTAGCCTACATGCTGCAACACAGGTATGAAATATATTGTTTCAGTGAGTGTCCAAAGTGGTGAAAGCCACTTTAAATCGGGTCACATTATTGACTGTTGTGTGTCCGAGAGTCAGTTTGTGGGTTTTGTAAGGGCCAGCATGAGGGACAAAACCTACAAAGTTGTGGCGAGTTAAGCAGGGAGATTGGTAACATTAATGCTGCTAGCAGTGCTAGTTAACATTAGCTATAGGCTACTGTAGCCTTCATACTGTATGATTCATATCAATCATTAACCTAGGAATACTTCGTGCATTTAATGAACATTTTGTGTAATAATACACGGCAAATTAATAAACTGAATATGGTGGTCCAAGAGCAGACCATGCACCAGTCCATGCATCAGCCCGACTGAGCAGTGATGACAGCATAAGCACTGCCATTAATGTTAACCGTGTTCACACACACACACCATATAAAATACACGATGATAAATATAAAATTATACTATTATTTAACTATTATTTACACAATTACTCTTGAAATAACTGCTAATAACTGCACAATCAACTATATAAAAATCACTGTTTGGAGGAAAGGGTTCGCGTGTTGTCGCCGGTTGGAAATGGCAAAATAAATCGCGCCGATTTTGCCTATATTATTCAGTGAGGCGCGGTGGTTTATGGGATGAGTAGTTCCTTCGCTTGGAAATGAAAATATGTACACAGTCTTGTACCTTTGACTTTTTTTGGATTTTCTCCTCGTTTTTTCACTCGAAATGATATGTTGTATGCTTATGAGTTATGCCGTAGCTGGTTAGCCCAAGACATGCTGTAAAACTCTTTAGATACGGATTTTTCCAAACGTCAATGGGACAAATGAATGGGAATCTTACATCCTGCACCTAACCGCATTTTGGCCGTGGGCGGGACTGTGCAGCTCTATGTGACTGGTGGAATCTGCATACGTCACTGAATTTTGCATTGGATTTTTGCCCACTTAGCAGCCAATCGAAAGAATGAATCTCGGTCAATGCGTTAGAGTTGGCAGCTCCATTTGTAATCACGGGGGAGAAAGTGATAGACTATGGCTGGAGACTCACCAAATGTAGGCTATTCTACAAAAGCATTTTTCTTGCATAGGCCTAAGACCCAAGTGAATGCAGTCTAGCGTCCTCCTCACCAACTTGAGTTTGAAGATAAGGAGGCGATCCACTTCCACCAACTCCTCCGCTTAATTGCCTTCATGGGTCTTTTCTTTCAATAACAATGATCATTAGGCCTTTATCCAAGCTAACACCCACCAGATACAACAAGAAAAGCCAGCAACAGTAGGTATGCTACGTGCGTCTTCTATCGTCAAGTGTGAAATGACGTTAGATAGGCCTAGGCTACTTGGCTGGCAAACAGGCCTGGAAAAAGTCAGGTACTGGGCTACAAACTAGGCTATTTTATTGGCCTGTTAGAAACAAACATTTGTAGTAAAAGTTGAGAAAGTGTCATCAGGACACAGATATCCAACTGCAAGTCCAAAGCTTAATATAATGAACAACATGCAAAAAAGCCAGAGATGAGGCAATAAAGTGACATTTTCCTACCATTCTAACTTCAAGCATCAGACTCTTGCAGACAGTCCAGGTTGAATGTTCAGGCAGTTGAGTTGAGATCCGATCAAGTTCTGCTGACACTACCACCTACAGTCAAATTTAAGTCAAATAGAGAGAAGTTTATATTTTTGCTCGATAATTTCCATCTGTAGCACGGAGCGCTTTTACAGACATAGTTGTAGTGGAACTTTAAACAACGCATCCCATAATGCACCGGTCATATTGTGCAGTACCGCTAGGGTGCGTCTAGATTTCTAGGCTACATCTAGCCCCCCCCCCCCCTACTTCCACATTCGCCCCCTAGCAGCTTTCACAAATTCATTCTCGAGATACAATTTTACTATTAAACATGTATGCACTATTCATATAATATCACGTCTGCTGGTGCCATTTTTTTTTTGTAATATATACTTTGGTAATAACCGGGAGATAACGTTGCGGCACTTTTGTCCCAAGGCACCACCCTTACTTCCTGGGCAGATCACATGCAGGTTTTGAAAAAAACAGCGCCTTTTCCCCCCGCCGCTTATGGTAAGTGTTATGTGGCCTAATTATTATTAATAATAAAAGAAAACAATACGTAAATGCGTGTACGATTATAAGGAGAGTTAATGTTAGGTTATCTGTCCCTTACTCTTTGTAAAGTTTGGAAGATCACGGTCAAATAGGATAAATAGTGGCTAACGTTACCTAGCCCACCGAGGCTGATTTAACAGTGTAATTAACGGCAGGTGCTAGCATTGTTTCTAGCTGTTTTATTGTTGCTTCCTTGAATATAGCTATTTTATAATTATTTTAACATAACATCATTTGAAATACATTAAATGTTAACGTTCAATAATGTGGGAACATCGGACATAGGACCAGTATTGTGATTTGTGTTGGGTACTGTAAGCAGTGAGCGCCTGGATAAATTAGCTTGGCTAACTAGCCTGGAAACCAGACGAATCTGAGAGCGCATTTAAAGAGTACTCTTTGGCGCATTGGTTTAGTGTCAGCTAACGTTACTGAATTACACCAGACTAACCTAGATGCCCTTACAGACGGTCTGGTTCCCAGGCTGTGGCTAATGGGACCGTTGATAACGTTACAGTTACTTATCCTAAAACACAGACAATGGCGCTTCATTTTACCTAATGTTAACTCATTGAGTGCCATGCGTTGAGTGCCAAAAACGTAATATTACGTTTTTAGCTTTTTTTTTTTTTTAATTACGAAACTAGACACTCTAACACACCTTATATGTGATTTTGGGAACTCTGTGATGAATGGAAATGAAATATATGACGATCGTGAAACTCATGAAAACGCACAATCTGGACATTTTATCATAACTGCTTTGGGTCAAATCAGTGACGCAGTCACGTCAGGTCAAAACCAGGCCATTTTCGTGGGTCTATCACTAGATGGCAGTCTCGCCAGGTCTCGCTGATCACTTCCCGGAAAGTTTACACAAGTAAGTAACAGGCAACATTTCATATTTCATGAAAGACGTTATATCTCCATTTCTAAAAAAAAAAACAGCGATTTTGATGAAAACTAGCCACTGTTTAGCTTGGGATTTCTCATGAACAGAGGCGTGTAGAAATACACGGTTTGCACCCACCGAGAGCTTAAAGTCTCACCTTTTAATCGAGCTATTGTATGTGTTTATAGCTATAACACAGAATATGCTGTGGCTGTACATAAATCATCAACAATGGTCTAGATTGCTGGCACTCTAGGACAAAGCTCCCGAAAACAGCTTGGCATTCAATGAGTTAAGAGACCACTAAAATTAGTCAAAGGAAGTTATGTTAAGAACAGCTAGAAGATGATGGCTGACCATAGGCTGTTTTTAGTTATTGGCCCATTTTATGTAGTGCCATTACCATAACTGAAGTTAAATATACGTTTTGTATACTGCTTAACATTGGTACGGATTCTATATGCATTCATTCATTCATTCATTCATTCAACCTTTATTCTCGGACGGTCATTGAGGGAAGCCCTCATTTTGAAGCCGAGATTACAGAAACAATGAAGTAACAAGAAGTAAAAAGAGAGAGAGAGAAAAAAGTATAGGTGTAGGTCTAGGCCTATACATAACATAAAACAAAGTAAAATAAATAAATAATAAGATAACATACATTACATTATAGAGGAGGGAGGGGAAAATACATAAAATCTTAATAATAATATTAAAGACATTTACTTAAAGCAGGTACAAATTGACATAGGAAGGTTTGTGATTACAGATCTGAATTGATTTATAGGAAAGTATAGAGTTCATTTTTATATTACACTGAAGATATGCACATATGCACATCATTGCCGTACCTGGCAATTAACTTGTAAAGTAAGACAATGCAAAGTATTATTAAAACAACTAAAGACATTGTGTTTGCTTTTTTTTTCAATGGAATTTGAAGAATGCACCAATGGAAGGAACAGTAAACATGCAATCGTGCTTGTTTTGGGAGATTTTATGTTACTTCACAGTATAGGTTCCCCGGAAAGATGATTGCGCCGAAAATGACAGACTTAGTTCTGATACTGTGTTTTTAATCATTAAGGTTGCTTAATGCATCTGTAAGAGGTTGATCTCCTTGGTTTCAGTGTGGTCCTGGGTGACTCATCCTCATGTTACTGCTGTGGCAGCTCTCAGCATCCCTGCATCTGATTGGTTACTGCTGGCTGACAGGCCTGTTCATGTCATGGCCTCTCTGCTGTCCATACCTTTGGCTGGTTTCAAATGAAGAGGTATGTTAACAGACAGTGCTGATTCAATGTTAATTCACTTGACAAATAACACAGAAACCTGTAGACTAATCAAATGTGCAATATTTCTGCTTTTGCTATATGTTATAACAGCAAACTGGCCATTCTGAGGGTACTAGTGTAAGCATAGGTTAGGTCACATGGTAGACACAAACCTGACACTTACACACTAATGGCCTCTTTACACCAAACAACTTCGTCAAGATTTGGGAAAGATTGTAGTCTTTTAACTAATGCCCCCATTCAAGCTTTACTCAAAAGACTCTAATCTTTCAAGAATCTTTCCCATATCTTGTCAAAGTTGTTTAACTTCCAGATAATGCACCATATTTTGGGCTGGCGTTTTTCGGTATCATATTTCGTTTCAGTTTATTTCCCACAGACAGAGCTTAACGTCATGTATCGTAACACTAAGTCTTATGGTCTCTCATGTCCTGCATCGTAAGACTAGTGTTATGCTCTCTCATGTCCTGCATCGTAAGACTAGTCTTATGGTCTCTCATGTCCTGCATCGTAACACTAGTCTTATGCTCTCTCATGTCCTGCATCGTAAAATGTATTTTTTTATGCGTGTGCCGTTGGGGTGGGTAGAGAGAATCACATTCACATTCATCCCTCTAGAAACACACTCACACTTCAAAGAGGAATATGCTTTGTGTTTGTGTGCAGGTGGGGGGTGGTGAGTACTTCATATCTTTAAGGGGGGGGGGTACTTAAAATGTGACCTCTTGATTTCAGTGCTGCCCAGAGAGGTCTGAATGCTGCTGCTGGTTACATCACTTCATATAGCATTCCCCTCTGGGTTTGCTGCTATGAGGACATACTGAGCACACATCATCTGGGATCTTCAGAAGAGGTATGATTGTAGATGCTGCTTATTCTCCTGGGCAGCATGTTGTTGAATTATACATGTAGGCATTTGTATTGTATTTATTGCAGGGATTTAGGAATGCAATGATGAGTGTAGAACTTCCAGTGTGTGAACAGTGTGTGATAGACAAATAAGGAGCTGGTATCACCTTTTTTTTCACGGATATGTTGTCCATCTTTGCCCAGGTACTTAATGTTGGGAATATTCTGTTTATTACCAGTAGATGGCAGGATAAAGCAATGATGACATTGTTGAATGAGAAAATACATTGGAAAGAAAAAGCAGTGACCCTGAACAACAGATAATGTTGCCAAAGCAGTTACCTTGTGTTGTTACTCTTAGCTTTTGTGACCCTGGTTTCCTTAATATGATGGTAGACAATGCAGATTGCGAGTTGATTCCGGTAAAAATAACACAGAAATCATGTGTGCAATATTGCCAGCAGTTTAAAATGTGGCCATTCTGAGCAGGGGGTGCTAATGTTATGTGCATTAGTGTCATATACATTTTCCATTTTCTTTTCCACCTGAATCCTCTGGGGATGATGTATGATTGTAGACACTGCTTATTCTCCCAGTGAGCATTTAGTTGAATCATACAGGGCAGGGACTTGCATATGCAGAGGTTAGCATGGACCTTCCAGTCTGTGGAAAGAGGTCTTAAAGGTAGGATTAGGTAGGTGGGGTATTCTTAAGGTCAGCGATTTATTGAATAACACTTGCAGTCCTTGTATTTGGCATTTAACATGTGTGCATAAATGTTGCAGTTTCCTGGGCATTTTGAGGAAGTTTACAATCTGCTCCTTATTTGGGCCTTAGGTTCTGTCTCTTTTGCTCATTCACTTGATGGTTCATCTATTCCATTTATCACCAGTAGATGGCAGCATTTACCAAAATAGTAACATGATAGAATTAAGAAATGTATCATGGTGATTAGGGAATGATTGTGAACAGGAAAGGTTGCCTGAGCAGTTGCTTATGCTCCTCTCTTTTGCTTCTGCAAAGTCCATCAACTTGACATTGTAGTTGTTATTGTTATTGTTTACATGTATTTTTACATCCCTGGCACTGTTTCTCATGCCCTTACCACTTTGTCTCTCCTCCACTTGAATCCTCTGAAGACTAGTTCAAGGCACTTTAGGAACGGTCTCTCTGATATTTCTTAAATATGTAACCTATGTAAGTAGGTTGCATGTATTTATATTTTTGTCTTAAATACTTATACAATAATAATACTTTGAAAAGGAGTTTCTTAACCTGTATTGCAATATTTGCAGAAACAAATGTCAATGTCAATAAGTTTGAGGAGACACTTTTTTTGTGCAAGTCCGTGTCCTTTATAATGGGTATGGCTGAGATAGGTGTAGCCATTCTAGGTTTCATAGGATAGGTGTCATAGGGAAGTCCTCACTCCCCCAGTGTCAAAGGTAAGCCTAATGGCCCATTAGTATGGAATGTTCCTGCCCCAATGTCATTTTGAAAATCAGATTGAACTGAAGCAGTTAACATTGATTCAAGTTTTCAAAAATGGGTTACATTTAGCAAATGGCTGCAAAATTCTCAGAATATAAAATACAGTTTTATGATGACTTAAGAGAGCAGAGCTAAAAGCAGCCTCAGACACACACCTCAAAGAGGAATATAATCTGTGTTTGTGTGCAAGGAATGATTGAGGGGGGTTGGAGTTGACTCTTAAAATGTGACACCTTGATTTCAATGTTGCCCAGAGACGTCTGCATGCTGCTGGTGACATCACTTCCTCTGACCTTCTCCTCCTGAGTACACATCATCTGGGATCTCCTGAAGAGGGATGATTGTAGATACTGCTTATTCTCCAAGTCAGCATTTAATTGAATCATACGTGTAGGCTTTCTGATGGTGTTTGTCATTGCAGGATTTAGATATAAAGAGGTGTGCATAGATATTCAAATCTATGGAAAGAAGTCTCAAGAGGTATGATTGTAGATATAGGTTATTCTTTTGGGTTGCCGATTTATTGAATAATATTTACAGTCTTTGTATTTGCCATTTAACAGGTGTGCATAAAGGTTGCAGTTTTCTGAGCATTTTGAGGAAGATTTTACAATCTGCTCCTTAATTGGGCATCAGGCCTCTTTTGCTCATTCCTTTGATGGTTCATCTATTCCATTTATCACCAGTAAATGGCAGCATTTGCCAAAATAGTAACATGATAGAATTAAGAAATGTATCATGGTGATTAGGGAATGATTGTGAACAGGAAAGGTTGCCTGAGCAGTTGCTTATGCTCCTCTCTTTTGCTTCTGCAGTCCATCAACTTGACATTGTAGTTGTTATTGTTATTGTTTACATGTATCTTTACATCCCTGGCACTGTTTCTCATGCCCTTACCACTTTGGCAATCCTCCACTTGAATCCTCTGAAGACTAGTTCAAGGCACTTTAGGAACGGTCTCTCTGATATTTCTTAAATATGTATTTTTAAGCAATTAATATTTTAAAACAAATACTTTTCATACTAAATTATAGGCTATTTTTTTATGCGTGTGCCGTTGGGGGAGAGAATCACATTCACATTCATCCCTCTAGAAACACACTCACACTTCAAAGAGGAATATGCTTTGTGTTTGTGTGCAGGTGGGGGGTGGTGAGTACTTCATCTCTTTAAGGGGGTTACTTAAAATGTGACCTCTTGATTAGAGTGCTGCCCAGAGAGGTCTGAATGCTGCTGCTGGTTACATCACTTCATATGGCATTCCCCTCTGGATTTGCTGCTATGAGGACATACTGAGCACACATCATCTGGGATCTTCAGAAGAGGTATGATTGTAGATGCTGCTTATTCTCCTGGGCAGCATGTTGTTGAATTATACATGTAGGCGTTTGTATTGTATTTGACATGGCAAGGGTTCAAGAATGCAAAGGCGAGTGTAGACCTTCCAGTGTGTGAACAGTGTGTGATAGACAAATAAGGAGCTGGTATCACCTCTTTTGTCACGGATTTGTTGTCCATCTTTGCCCACGTACTTAATGTTGGGAATATTCCGTTTATTACCAGTAGATGGCAGGATGAAGCAATGATGACATTGTTGAATGAGAAAATATATTGGAAAGAAAAAGCAGTGACCCTGAACAACAGATAATGTTGCCAAAGCAGTTACCTTGTGTTGTTACTCTTAGCTTTTGTGACCCTGGTTTCCTTAATATGATGGTAGACAATGCAGATTGCGAGTTGATTCCGGTAAAAATAACACAGAAATCATGTGTGCAATATTGCCAGCAGTTTAAAATGTGGCCATTCTGAGCAGGGGGTGCTAATGTTATGTGCATTAGTGTCATATACATTTTCCATTTTCTTTTCCACCTGAATCCTCTGGGGATGATGTATGATTGTAGACACTGCTTATTCTCCCAGTGAGCATTTAGTTGAATCATACAGGGCAGGGACTTGCATATGCAGAGGTTAGCATGGACCTTCCAGTCTGTGGAAAGAGGTCTTAAAGGTAGGATTAGGTAGGTGGGGTATTCTTAAGGTCAGCGATTTATTGAATAACACTTGCAGTCCTTGTATTTGGCATTTAACATGTGTGCATAAATGTTGCAGTTTCCTGGGCATTTTGAGGAAGTTTACAATCTGCTCCTTATTTGGGCCTTAGGTTCTGTCTCTTTTGCTCATTCACTTGATGGTTCATCTATTCCATTTATCACCAGTAGATGGCAGCATTTACCAAAATAGTAACATGATAGAATTAAGAAATGTATCATGGTGATTAGGGAATGATTGTGAACAGGAAAGGTTGCCTGAGCAGTTGCTTATGCTCCTCTCCTTTGCTTCTGCAGTCCATCAACTTGACATTGTAGTTGTTATTGTTATTGTTTACATGTATTTTTACATCCCTGGCACTGTTTCTCATGCCCTTACCACTTTGTCTCTCCTCCACTTGAATCCTCTGAAGACTAGTTCAAGGCACTTTAGGAACGGTCTCTCTGATATTTCTTAAATATGTAACCTATTTAAGTAGGTTGCATGTATTTAGATTTTTGTCTTAAATACTTATACAATAATAATACTTTGAAAAGGATTTTCTTAACCTGTATTGCAATATTTGCAGAAACATACTGAACCATAGTAACAAACTACGGTCTTGATTATGCTATAAGCATAAATTCATCAATTTCATGTAGTTTAGTTACAAAATGTCAATAAGTTTGAGGAGACACTTTTTTTGTGCAAGTCAGTGTCCTTTATAATGGGTATGTCTGAGATCGGTGTAGCCATTGTAGGTTTCGTAGGATAGGTGTCATAGGGAAGTCCTCACTCCCCCAGTGTCAAAGGTAAGCCTAATGGCCCATTAGTTTGGAATGTATGGAATGCCCCTGCCCCAATGTCATTTGGAAAATCAGATTGAACTGAAGCAGTTAACATTGATTCAAGTTTTCAAAAATGGGTTACATTTAGCAAATGGCTGAAAAAATTCTCAGAATATAAAATACAGTTTTATGATGACTTAAGAGAGCAGAGCTAAAAGCAGCCACAGACACACACCTCAAAGAGGAATATAATCTGCTTGTGTGCAAGTAATGATTGAGGGGGGTTGGAGTTGACTCTTAAAATGTGACACCTTGATTTCAGTGTTGCCCAGAGACATCTGCATGCTGCTGGTGACATCACTTCATCTGACCTCCTCCTCCTGAGTGCACATCATCTGGGATCTCCTGAACAGGTATGTTTGTAGATATGGCTTATTCTCATGGTCTGATTAATTTCGTCATATATGCTTTCTTTGTGTTTGCCATCTAAAATGCAGATGCGTGGCTAAAAGTTGTAGTTAGTGGGCACTGTGAAGAAAAGTTTGAAATCAGCTTCTTATTTTGGCCTCAGGATTTGTAGAATTTTGTTGAATGAATTGCATCCACATATCCTTCTGTACTATGCACAACTTTTATTCACTAGCCTAAAACCGTGAGACCGAATGCTAATTCCTCTCACGTATTTCTTTAGTACTCAATTACACCTAAACATCCTCAATGTGCACTCAATTAGACCTACACACCACATTAAAGATAGAAGTGTAATAAGAAGTGTAATAGTTTAAAAATCAATATGAAGTATTAATTGTAATTTAATATTAATTAAAATAAAAAAAAAAGTATGAATTGTTAAATATGTTTAGCTACTAGTAATTATGCAGATTATAAAATAAAATACGTAAGGGATAATGTAGGGACCTATTTCCCGATAATGACCGGCGTTCTATACATTATCCCGCTTATTACACAGCTACTTGCCAAAACAAAACTTGCCAAAACAAAACAATAAACTCCCCACGATATGACTCTTTAGCCCACATAGCCTAGGCTATAGCCTATTTGTCATCGTGGCTTCTGGTGAGAAACAAATAGTTTGCAACAGCACACGCTGAACTTGAATCAAACATTCTTTAGAACACAGCTGATCAACCGTCTGCTTTTTACTTTTGAATGAAGTTCCAGAAGTTCCAATAGTTTTGACACTTGCGCAGTAATATGAAAGACGTGAATTAGAAGCACAAAGCCCATTTTCCTTGACAGTCTTCTGTTATACTTAGCAACGGTCTGTTATTGAGAATTAGCAGACAACAGGGAGGAGGCATAAAATTACGAATTAATTGTTATTAATGGAGTTTATTTCCTCAAAAAGCCCCGATGGATAAACATGGTCAAACGTTGTGCATGGGGGACGTGTAATACCGATAGCCGGTACCCCGAGAGACTAGGGAATTAAATCCTTTGTCAACCAAAACGTCCTCAAAGCCTGCTTTGATATACTGTCAGCTGCCATTTTCCATAATGTATTTCTGATCAAGTCTGGTTTGTTTGTCCGAGTTTCACACGGTAACAATGGCGGGTGGGGCTTAGCGACAGGTCAATTGTGTAAACCCCCCTACATGAAGAACCTAAGGGGAAATTCCCCCCATTTTGAAAAAAAAATAATTTTAACCCCTGCTCTCTCTTCTAATTTTCTTGTTGAAAAAAAAAAAATAAATGTATTTTGAATACTTTTTTTGCCAGCAAAGGTGTATCAAACAATGTCAATACAATTATTGGTATTGGTATCAGGCAAAGTGAAATTTTAAGTATCGCATCGGCCCAGGATGTCAATATCGGACATCACTAGTTTTATGTGCTTTAAGCCCTATTCAGATGGAATTAATTTAACGTGGCCAATTTGGATTGGATTAAGAAACCTCTGAATTCTACCAGAAGTGGGAGGGGTAACTGGATTTAGGCACTGCCTTCACCTCCCTTTTGCCATGTGTGTACTATGTTGCTTCCTGATATTGCATTCATGTGCAACATGGCCTGAGTAATGTTTACTCATTAGTTCAGTTTCAATTTCAAGTTTATTTGTCATATGCTAAACATGTCAAGGACAACTGTAGGCTACAATTAAATGTTTGTGGTGAGCCTCGGGTATTCTGTTGTCTACAGCTGAAAGATCACACACATTCGCCCTCCTTGTCAATTACATTGTTAGCCTATACTTTATCTTACCAGGTAAAATAATCACCCTGTGGATGCCTTGCATTATTTATTACCGAGTGCTTCTTCAAGCACCTACATGCTATAAAAATGTTGAAAACTAGGTTTAAACAGGATATGACTACATACATTTTTACAGAGGGTCGTATTTGCACAGGATTAATATTACCTTAGGTATTTTCAGGACCGTTTTACAGAAGGTAAAAGTCACCGTAATTTCTACTGACATTGTCCATAATAATTACTGACAAGGCGTATTCGGACGGGACTAAACCCATGGTAATAATGACTTTACCCCATGTCTCCACGTAAAACTAATCCAGTCCGAGTAGGGCTATAGTGTCATTTACATTTCCCATTTTCCTCTCCGCCTGAACCCTCTGGGGATTGGAGACAGAAAATTATCAGATAATTTGATCATTTTTGGGGAAAAGTCATGGAATATCAGGGAATTTTGTCGTAGCAGTTTAAAATTTAATTCTTCAAAATACATTAATACCAATATACAGTATTTCCACGCAAATTTGTGTATATCTACTTATTAGCTTTACTGCTTGCTTGAGTAGTCCAACTGTGTTTATTCAATGCCTATTTATTCATCTCCTGCTCTAGAAAAGTAAAATATTCTTGACTGCAGATGCTCTGAAATCATTGGTCGGTATATTGTACTATTCATTGGATAGTAAGTCATGGAAATTCAGGTTTTATGTCGGTGAAAGTCAGGGCAAAGTCATGGAATTTTACATTGGGCTTAGAGTAGGAACCCTGGATTCAGAAATTGTAACCAGTGGTTTCAAACTAAAATTTGTAGTATTATTGTAGGTGCCATAACATCTATTTAGTACGCATGCCATGTTTGTTTGTTTTGTGCCAGTCCATTGAAGTAATCATTCTGTGAAAAGTAGTTTACTTATGTTTGAATATGTACAGCAGCACATGTAATGTTGGGAGGTGGGAGGGGTTCAGCTCTATGAGCCTGTGTGCAAAGTTGTATAATGCACCTGAAAGAGTTCTTTATCCTTCTTTCCAGGGTGGGTGGTACAGGGTGCCTGATACAGTGATGCTGAGAGCGTCCATAGTAGCAATATGAGGATCTGATTTGTTGTATCACCAATATCTTGTGATGAGATGTTATAAATTCCTCACAGATTTATATTTAAGATCACCATGACAACATGTGGAAATACGCTCTGGATATATAGCAAGTCTGCAAGCTGCACCTTCACATCCATTTGATCTTTCTCCTCCATAAGACCTTCAGGATCATCTGACCTTTCACATGTGGACTTACTGGGTTTGGGGTTCACCTGAGCATACACCTGGAATCTTCTGACAAGGTATGTTTGTATATACTCCATCCAGCCTTTCTCCTCCATCTAGCTTTTCACATCTTAATGAGCTGCCTTTGGGGAGGAATTGAGCACACACCTGGGATCTTCTGAAGAGGTATGTTCTTTGGAACTGTTGATTTTAATTGACAGGGTTAGATATAGGATTGCAACTAACATATATTGCCCTAGTCGATTCATTCTGTACATTATTTTCACAATTAAAACTTTCTTAGTTATAATAATAATAATAATGATGATAATAATAATAATACATTTAATACAAGTTTATTTTTGGGCATGCTCAGTTGAACAAAGTCTGAGATCTTCTCTGATTTGATAATATTTGATACGCAGAATGCAGCTCAAAGTGCTTGACGATAATAAAGAAATAAAATAATTATAATTACGTAACGATGAGATTTCACAGGATGGTAAGGAGATTGATCCTCTGTAAATAGAATACTATACCAATATAATTCAATACTAATTAGAGGGGATGCATCCCCTCTATTGAAATCCGGAGACTTCCTCTTTATTATTATATTTCTTTTTACCTTTTTGTGTGCGCTATTCAGCCCAAACCGCTTAACGTACAAATTTGGTTGAAGCACCGTTCCATAGATCTTCCCAGGCTTTACCGTCCTATCCGTTTTTCATTTTTGGGAAGTTTATACTTTTTTAGATATTTGTAATTAAAAGTGTATTTTTCTCCCATAGACTTGAATGGGGGCTGTGATGTCATAATAGAGCCAGCTGCGCTCATTAACCCTTTGCAGACTGTGCCGAACATTCCATTTTTTCATACTCGATGGCCTTATGGCACAAAAAGGCTTATTGTAGTATTATGCTACATGACAAAGATACAATATACCCACCACTCTAATCAGGAGAAATAGCCCTTTCAAATGGTATAAAATATAATTAATAAGTTTGAGGAGAACATACATAATTTTTAAAAAATATCTTTAAAATTCAACCCCAAAAAAAACACAAAAATATCAGTTTGTCAAGATTAATCTAATTTTTCTCCCAATTTCTATTGTAGATAGAGAAAAACATAGAGTGTATGGGAGATTCACAATTTTGTCCTCTACTCAGTGATAAAAACAGAATCAATGTGTCACCTTTTGTTCAAAAGTTATGATAAATTTATTAGACCTTTGCAGACGGCAATCTAAACATTCCGTTTTTCATACTTGATGCCCTTGTGAGACAAAAAGGCTTATTGTGTGGCCATGCTACATCACAGAGATAAGATATACCCACCATTGTAATCAGGAGAACTAGCCCTTTAAAATGGTACATATCATAGGTAATACGTTTGAGGGTAACACACATTGTTTTTAAACAAAACCTTCAAAATTCAACATCAAAAAACGTGAATATCAATTTGTCAAGATGAATCTTTCTTTTCACCTAATGTCTGTTGTAGATATAGTGTGCAAAGGATAGCCAGTGTTGTGCTCTCCTCAGTGAAAGAAAACAGAATCAATTTATCACCTTTTGGTTCAGAAGTTATGATTAATTTACTCATAACAGTAACAAGTAGAATTTTTAAAGAGTAGAATGTTTTCATTTCGGTTTGGCATCTGACCTAAAAAATACAGATATAATGGTCATGTAAAAATAAGCTGTTTTACCATCAAAACAAGCTCAATATGGGATGTCTTACTGTACTCTGAAGAGGCTAAATCAATTGTGGGGAGGACAAATAAAGGCTGAAAGACAGACTAGCTGATTGTAACTGCTTCTCCGTGTGCTTCATTCTACTATGAAAACAAGAATATAGAGACACTGGCACATGTGTTAGGTTTACTTAAAGGGGAAATAAATCATTTTATTTAGAAAAGTCTTAAACAATGTGATTAAATAACCAGGAACAACAACTTCAGGTAAATAACATAAACATATGTTTACAAACATGCAGTAACTATTAGAACTACAAGAATGACAAGACAACAGTATAACAAATATCAACAAATCTTACATGGTGAACAAAACATCAATTCATACTAACATTCTCACACACACACACACACACACACACACACACACACACACATATATATATATATATATAAATAAACAATTAAAACGTTAGAAGAAATTCAATACATTTAACAACCATACAGCATATAATTCGATACAATATATAATTATCCATATCATTTGCCCCACACATAAGGTGATACACTAACGCCACATTCACACCAGATCTGTGGTGTGTGCATTGTCACAGCTGGTGTGTGTGTGTGTGTGTGTGTGTGTGTGTGTGCATGCGTGTGTGTGACCATCTAAGCCTAGCAGACGATGGGGTGTAAATGCTATTGGAGTTGGTGTCTCTGTCTGTGTTGGAAGGATAGGCAAAGTGTATGCTTTCTACCTGACATGGGACTTGACCAAACTCAAAATAAAGAAATTGTCAGATAAGAAATATAGAAATTGAATTACAAATCTAACCAAACTATTATCACTATAATCCCTCTCATTATTGTTATAAGCAACACTCTTATCACAACCAGAAATGTGCTTGCGCCCAGATGGACGCACACACACACACACAAACATGCTTACCCAGCTGAGGATGATGGAAGATTATCTCCTCCTGTAGCACATCATTGTCTTCTTCTTCATCCAGAAGCTACCCATCCATGTCCCGTGTCCATGCCATCTTGGTCCTTGGGGTCATATTTGCCATAAGCAGTCGGCTGCTTTCACCCCAGTTGCACATACTTCTCTCCCTCCATCTAAAATAACAAATCACAGGTCTGATAGTGAATAGGTTGTTTAGTTTTATTTTACATTACTTCCACATAATCTTAATCACCACCAACAATGACTCTTTTCACTAAAAGTATTATTGTCACTGGAGGACTCCAATATTGCTTGGAGAGGTAACATTAGTCTCAGAGCTCACTACAGTAAGTGTTATTGCCTTGGCTAAACCATACATAGCATACCAGGTTACAAGCAAACATTTATTTATTAACATGAGTCAGGAGATATGACAGAAAACATCTAAACAGCGTATGCATACACATACACACCGCGGCATAGGCTACTGCAGTTGGGCAAAAAAGACAAAACACCCCCTTAGAAAATAATGTGTTGACGAGTAGGCTTGGGGTGTATGAGCTCCCCATCATAGTTAGCCACCCAAAAACCTCATAATCGTAGCAGCCAACCTTACAGCCTAAAAGCTAAACAATACTAAGACACATTTATAACAAATCTTCAGTGATGTATTCATGAAAACAGCAGTCAATGAATAAAATCCTTACGTTACACCATCGGTGATCAACACAGTCTTCACGTCGGTAACGTAACATTAACGTTGTCATTCATGTCAGATGTTTCTATCTAAGTAAGCTAAGCAACTTGGCTACAAACAACTGTAAATTGTGCTATACATATTACGAAGGAATGAAAGGTTTATTTGACAATAAAATACCGATTAGGTCTACTTGACATAAAGTTGGCAGTCATGAAGCACGGAGTGAACTTTATCGCGGACTACGTCAAGGACATGTTGCAGCCTCCCTGATGCTAACGCTACCTAACTTAGCTAGTTTTCTATCAGATGAAATTGACAAGCAAGCAACATCGTTCAAAATAGAACAAATCGTTAAAGTTTCAGTCTTAGTAGGTCTGTAATCTTGGTTGACATATAGTAGCCCCCCAAAAATTATGAGTTTACTAAAGATTACGGTGTGCTTAAATACCAGCTGTCATCAGCTGAAGTGAACACACACACGCATTATGTTACGGCCATGCATACAAGGTGTAATTACCAGCAAAAATAACTTTTAAAAACGATTTTGAAGTAATAACATGGATAACAAGTAATAATAACATAAAAAGACTTGTTTTTACCTCAGATGATCCAGTAGTTTCTCCTTTAGACGACGTCAAGATCAACGATGCATAGTGCTTCCTGCTGTTTTTCCTCTAGTGGAGGGAGACGTCAACTCTTGATTTTTCCTTCACGTAGTAAAAGAAATTCGCGCCACAAATCCCTTAACCAATCATATCGCCAGAAAGCCTATGATGTGACGTTTTTGAGGACCAATAAAGGCTGAAAGACAGACTAGCTGATTGTAACTGCTTCTCCGTGTGCTTCATTCTACTATGAAAACAAGAATATAGAGACACTGGCACATGTGTTAGGTTTACGAAAGGGGAAATAAATCATTTTATTTAGAAAAGTCTTAAAACAATGTGATTAAATAACCAGGAACAACAACTTCAGGTAAATAACATAAACATATGTTTACAAACATGCAGTAACTATTAGAACTACAAGAATGACAAGACAACAGTATAACAAATATCAGCAAATCTTACATGGTGAACAAAACATCAATTCATACTAACATTCTCACACACACACACACACACACACACACACACACACACACACACACACACACACACACACACATATATATATATATATATATATATATATATATATATATATAAACAATTAAAACGTTTTTTAAGGAAGTTTTCAGTGATAAAATTGGTTGGGGTGTGGCGGAGTTATTAGACTGAACGTCATTGGTTGGGGTATGGCGGAGTTATTAGACTGAACGTCATCGGTACTGGGGTACCGGAATTAGAAATAGGCCGTCTGCAAAGATTTTTGGAACAGGGAGACGGAAGAGGGGCTTGCTCCGTCCCGGCTTCCACGCATCGAATCTCGGTATTGCAGTGACTCCAGGAACGGTGCACATCCCTTTGATTGTGGAAGAAAAGAACCCAGCCAGCCAGCCAGCCAGCCAGCCAGCCAGCCAGCCAGCCAGCCAGCCAGCCAGCCAGCCAGCCAGCCAAACCAACCAGCCAGCCAGCGGAACCAACCTCTGGGACTTTGAACCCTCCTTGATTGACAGCCAGCAGACACGTTGAGTCCTTGCCAGGTCTTTTGCCCAACCGCGTTACACTCCCTTTCGGCCCTTTTGGGTTTTCCGCCCTTTTCTTTTTTTTTTTTTTTTTTAAATTAATAAATAGCTGGATGACACTGTGTTGTGACTGGAGCGAGCATGTGTGTGTGGGGAGGTGGAGAGACTGAGTGGCAAGGCAAGCCACGCCTTGGCTGCGGCAGCACCTTGAGTCACCCCTCAAGGCCCACGACTACCGCCGTTCTTGACCTCCGGCCCAGCGTGCCCTGTGGCAGCAATCGCCGGGTTTCTCTTCATCTCGCACAAATCTTTCGCCTTTTACTAAAGATTTCCGTGGAGGGGAACAGCCCCGAAGTTTACGGTATTTTTGGAAGCTCTGCTTCGGGCGGAGCTGCACCTTTCTGTCAAAAGTCGAAGGCCGTGTGAGGGTCCGCTTTTGCTTGTCCCTCAAAGGAACCCTCTGAGTGGCGGGGCCCTCGCCAGAGGGGCCCGGACCCGCGGTTGTGGGGTATCGGCCTTTGGCTAAGATCAAGTTAGTATCTGTTCTTATCAGTCGCGCCGGCCTTTTGGCTAAGATAGCGGTCCACTCAAGGTGAGGAAGGCGGTCCTTACCTTGTGGTGGTTTGGACACTCTCATCCGGGGAGTTATATTGGTTTGTGTGTTTTTTTCTGTCTAAAAATTACTGTTTTTCTTTTTTGTTTTTGTACTGTTTTGTGTTTTTTCTCTTTTTACAGGTCTAAGCAGCTGCCTTTTCCTTTGGAGTTCCTTTTAAACATCAGGCCCAGGTAAGCGCTGTTTAGCTCCTTTTTATTGTGTGGTTTTTAGCTTGTTTTAGCCTAGCCTTTTAGCTTTTTTAGTTAATTTATTGTCTTAAGTATTTATAGTTTTAGTGGTTTTAGTTTAAGTTTAGGCTGGTGGTGCCTCCACCATGTCAGCTACTCGTGCTGGCATGAGGAGGCACCACAGCCAAGACGCTTTTAAATTTTAAAACAAAAAATGGAAGGCTAATGGAAATGTCCAGATTGGACTTTTCAAGAAAGTGTGTCCAACAAATGCTTGGTTTTAATGCTAGTGAACTTGAATTGTTTGGTGACTCTGCCTGGGAACAAAGGGGGTTTGATGTTAGCTTTAACCCGGCTTCACTGCTTAATAGTTTTTGGCAACGGTTTGTGACTTGTAAAGACCAGCTCTCCATGTTTGAAGTTGAGAAACTTTCAGACAATTCACAGAAAGTGGTGATTGTTAGAATGTTCAATGAAACTGTGACTGGGGAAGACATTAGCACATGGCTGGCTAGATTTTGCGCGGTTCGTAGCCCACCAGTTAAGGTTTTAGACGAGGATGGCATTTGGAACTGCTTTCGTGGAGAGTTCCCATTAAACAATGGGAAGACCCGAGCAGTTACCTAGGCCTCCGCCAGATTCCGGGCCTATGATTGTGTTGGGAGAGAACCGGGCTACATTCACTACCAAGGGATGCCTAAGCTGTGTCGCAAATGCGGCCAGCTTGGGCACCTTGCCGAAGCGTGCCAGGAAATTGTATGCAGGAAGTGTAGAGAAATTGGGCATCTTTTCGAAGATTGCACAAATGGCAGAAAGTGTAATCTCTGTGGAGTTTCATCCCATCTCTACAGAGATTGCCCCAGCTCTTTGCCAACAAGCTAAAGGCTAACAAAATGGCCGCAATGGCACCGCCGCATGGCCCAGAACAAGAACAGGAAGAGAAGGACAAAATGGAGGAAGGGTGGTCCCTGAAGTTTTGGAGGGAAACCTCCAGCCAGCTTCAGGGACTAGCCGGGCGGCTACGAGCAAAGCTAACACCCAGGCAGAGTCAGAGCACGGATTGGAGGCCACACCCTCCCAGCTGGAAAAGGAGATGGAGCAGGCGGAGGAGGAGCCTGAAGGAGAGAAGGAAGCCCCGCCTCCCCGCAAACCCGCTGAGGAGGTGAGTGTGGCTCTGAGGGGGCTGAAGCACCTGCTTCACTCCCCACGCGCAGCATAAGAGACCTTTTGAATCTCCTCTGTCAGAAATGACAGAGAAGAAAACCGGTGATACTGTCTTCAGATAGTTCCTCTTCGAAAGATCTGAATCGACTGTGGCCCGGTGGACGCTGGTGTCTTTATGCGCATGGCGCTTAAGAGCATCCACGCCAAGGGCAACGCAAGAGGTTTTCTGCCGAGCCCTGGACGCTGGAGACACCAGTGACCCTTCTGAACCAAATTCATTGGTCATAAAGGAGGAGCAGGTGTCACAGGAGATCAACCCCGGTTGATCTCCACTTGTTTTAAAAACATGCCTCTGTAGTGTTTTAACTCTGTCGTGTTCATTTTTACCATACTGCTCATGAGTCTCACAATCTCAACAATCAATGTAAGAAGTGTGAAGACTCTAGTGAGAGCTCAGAGCATTTTATCCCTGTTGAGCACTCTGAATGCAGATATATTTCTGCTGCAAGAGTGCTCCTTGCCTTTTTTAAACAATTACAGCAAGTGGGAACAGATGTGGACCCCGGGACCCTCCGTGTGGAGCGGGTCCAATTTTAACAGAGCGGACGGGGTCGCCATCTTGATCAAGAATCCACACATCTTGGTGAAGGGCAGCACAGTGGTGAGACCCGGACGGCCCTTTAACCCAATTTGACTGTTTTAGACAGGGATTTTAATGTTCTTAATGTGTATGGTTTTAATGATAAACACGACCGACATGACTTTTTAGAAGAGCTGCAGCCCCACATGCTAGGGAGGGCTCCCCTAGTTGTCGGAGGGGATTTTAATTGTGTTTTAAGCAGACAGGATAGAAAGAATGTAGGGGAAGATTTTAAGTTAGATAAGACATCCGTACTTTTAAAGAATATAGTTAGGGATTTTAATTTAGTCGACTGCTACAGAAAAGTGCATCCACGGGAGGAGGGCTTCACCTGGCACAGTGGTGACGGCGCCCGAGCCTCCCGTATCGACTATGTTTTAACGAGAGATTGCCCGCCCACGGATGCTACATTGTCCCCTATGTTCTTTTCCGATCACTGCATGCTCTCCTGCACCCTTTCACTCCCCACAGGTGTGACGGTAGGTGGAGGGCTGTGGAGGCTGAACTGTTCCCTGTTACAGGATGAGGAGATAGTTAGAGAATACAGGGAGCAGTTCAGCCTCTGGAAGACCCTCCAAGACTTTTACGATACACGTGCACAATGGTGGGAGATGGTGAAGGGTAAGACCAAGACTTTTTTTAAGAATAAAGGTAGAGACAAAAGAGAGAGAGAGAGGAGGTGCATGTTGGGGCTGCAAAAGAGACTACAGAGGTATTTTAACTTTTTAAACATGGGTTTTGATTTTAATGAAGAAATTAAAGAAGTCAAAAAAGAAATGTCAGTTTTAGCCGAATTTAAAAGTAAAGGAACAATTTTAAGAAGTAAAGAAAGAGAAACAGAAGAAGGAGAAAAATGCACCAGGTACTTTTTTAAGAAAATAATATCAAGAGGGGGTGGGATAATGAAGCTAAAAAATGATGGGAGGGAAGAAAATTGCACAGAGGGGATTTTAGAAATGATACAATTGTTTTATCAAGACCTGTACGCAGAGAAAGAGGTGCATGAGGAGGTGATGGAGGAAGTTTTAGAGTTTTTAAATAAAACTCTTAACAGTCAACAAGTTTTAACAGAGGATTTTACATTGGTTGAGCTTTTAAAATGTCTTAAAGGTTTTAAAACAGAAAAATGCCCGGGAGAGGATGGGCTCCCCGTGGAATTTTATGTTACCTTTTATGACATTTTAGCCAACGACATGCTGACTGTTTTTAAAGAATTTGACGAACTTGAAAGACTTCCAGACAGCTTTAGATCAGGGATAGTTTCTTTACTATATAAAAAAGGCGACAGGACTGACCTTAAAAACTGGAGACCCATAACGCTTTTAAACTGTGATTGTAAACTTTTTAGCAGACTTTTAGCTTTACGCATGTCGACTGTTTTAGAGGACGTGATCCACCCGGATCAAGTCTGTGCCGTCCCTGGAAGGAGGATCACGGACAGCCTAGTGCTGGTCCGAGATGCCATCTGTTTTGCGAGAGACAGAAATATTAGGCTTTTAGTGCTAAATTTAGATTTTGAGAAAGCTTTTGATCGGAAACCGCACCAGTACCTTTTAAAGGTACTGCAAAAAATGGGTTTTCCAGGAAGGTTTTTAAAGTGGGTGGGATTGCTGTATAAAGACATCAACAGCAAAATTCGAGTAAATGGGCACCTAACCAATGCGATAAATGTTCGCTCTGGCGTCCGCCAGGGGTGTCCTTTATCCCCACTCCTGTTCGCTATGTAATCGAGCCGCTGGCACAGATATTGAGAAAGGACAAATGGATCAAAGGACTGGACTTGCCAGGTGGACTGACTGGCTTGGCGCGACTTTACATGGACGACGGGACCCTTTTTATTGAATGACTTTTATCGCCCAAAGAGCACTTTCGACTTGACTGACTGGTACGGAAGGGCCTCGGGCGCCAAGCTCAACAGGGGCAAGTCCGAGGCCCAGCTCTTTGGGCCGTGGGGTGACGTAAGACCAGATCTGGCAGTAGATTTTAAACAAACAGACATAAGGATTTTAGGTATTAAATTTGACAATGAGGGTGGTGGACGGGCAACTGGACTGACGCTTTTAGGGAAAGTGAGACAACGACTGGGGTTCTGGGGACTAAGACAGTTGACGCTTTGAAGGTAAGGTTTTAATTTTAAAGCAGTTATCCTACCTTTGTTTTTATTACTGTGTTCTGTTTTAGCCCCCAGGAGCTTTTAGGTGTGGAGAGAGCGTGTGTTTTATTTCATGTGGGGGTCCAAGTGGGAAAGACTAAGGAGGGAGGTCCTGAAGAAAAAGACCTGAGAACGGAGGAAAGGGCCTCCCAGACCCCCACCTGTTTTAGGAGCCCATTTCACCGCCCTCCACATCAGATACGCCGACGCCCCATCCGAGACAGCAAGACAGCAGCCCTGGCCCGGTTCTGATGGGGTCGTATTTGAGAAAAATTGAAAATTTTAAATACCGATCTTAAACGTCCAGTTGCTTTTAACCTGCCCCCCCCACAATATGTTTTTTATCAAAAAAGTTTTTAATGAAATTTGACTTAGAGGGGCAGGATGTCACCATTTTAACCACTGCAAAATCTCTTGTCTCTCTTTGTGCAGGACCGGGAAGCAGTGAGCCCTCGCTCCCCGGCCTCACACTCAGTGAGGCCAAGCAGGCTTGAGGAACGCTGCCCACCCCGCCCTCCAGAACAAGCTGAAGGATCTGGCGTGGATGGCTCCCATGAGGTCCTCCCGTCAGAGCCGCGGATGCACTCCCCGGGCATGGCCAAAACCAACACCTGCCCACGCCCAGGATGCGCCCAACCTGAGACCGGCGGCGCACCTGCTCTGGGAGTGCGGCGCGGGCGAGGGACCTGTGGGCCGATACCGCCCCCTGCAATGCCCGAGCCTGCCAGCAGGGGAGGTCCCCCAAGCTACCAACTTGTGGTCAGCGGGGTGGGCCAGGGCGCCACCACCATCCCAGCCGCCGACTTCACCGCGCTCTGGCTCACCCTAAACAGCTTTAAAGCCAGACTGTGGACCTCCCCCGCAACCTGCTGGTGGGGAAGCTGCGTGGCACGGTGCCCCCTGCCAGCGCACGGCGGCTGGACATCTACGCTGCAGGAGAGGCCGCCGCCATCGCCATTCGGAGGAGGGGCCGGGTCTCAAGCAGAAGGTTCCCGCCCCACGGCTGCTGGCTCCCCGCCGACGCACCCCACCACTACCATCACGGGACGGAGCAGCGGGCGGAGGGGAGGACCTCCACTACGATCCGCTTGCCTCGGGCTTGAGAGCGGGGTGGAGCCTCTTGTTAGTGGCTCACCCCGGTCCGGCACAACGGAGACCTTTAATTGACTCTTATTGCATTTTATTACATTTGGAACTCTTTTAAAAGCGTGGACTTTAACATCCTTGTACACAAACATGAACTTTTAAACACACACATGGATTCTTTGACACACAGACACAGTTTTAAAACAAAAAATGGCTTTTATAGACAAATGATTTTATTTTTGTAAAAAATGTGCTGTGAAAAAATGATGAAAATGTGAAATGAAAATGCAAAATGTGAAAAGAATGAAAACCATGTGATGAAAAATGTGATGAAATGATGAAAGAAAAGTGAAAATGTACCACAAAGAAAAATCCATGAAATGTAACAAAACAAATCAAAATGTAATGCAAAAACATGAGTTGGTGACAATAAAAAAGTTTTCCAAAGGAAAATCTGTTCTTATCAGTTTAATATCGATACCGCCCTCTACCCGAGGACAATATATTAATCTGATTTT
>NC_063191.1:6551854-6672955 GCF_017589495.1 Alosa alosa
GTCGAGTGAGGACTGTTGAAGTTCAGTTAAAGGACCCAACCTATCACCCGCCTGATTGTCCAAGACCAAGATGACAACCCTGACAACCATGATGGACCCTATGACATTATTTTATCACCTGAAAAATATTGCCACGCTGAGAGACCTTATGTCCCAGTCTGACCTGGAAAAGCTTGTCCATGCTTTTATTTCAAGCCGGCTAGACTACTGCAACGCCTCTTCACAGGACTTCCAAAAAAGACCATTAGACAACTTCAATTAGTTCAAAACGCTGCAGCACGAGTCCTAACAAAGACAAGCAGAAGAGAGCATATCACCTCTATACTTAAGTCCCTGCATTGGCTGCCAATTTATTTTAGAATAGATTTTAAAGTACTGCTACTGGTTTTTAAAGCACTACATGGGATGGGGCCAACAGACATGTTTAAATTTTACATCCCCCTCAGACCTCTCAGACCACAGAAAAGCCAGGTATTATGTATACCTTCTACTCGCACCAAACAGGGTGAAGCTGCTTTCAACCATGCAGTCCAGATATGGAACAAACTCCCTGATCACATTAAGGGCCAATCTCAATTCTCTGTTTCACCCCTTCCCCTTCCCCTATCCCTTCATCTTACCCTAGCCCTTGTCCCTCGAAACCGAGTGGCAAGACATAGGGGTGAAGAATATTCCCCTTGGAAATGAGATACCACTAGCCAACCATAAGGGAGAGCTGGATGATTGAAACACTTGAATTAACGTAATTTACAGAGATCGTACCACACTGAAAGCTAATATTTTGTCACTAGCAACCTGTTGTCTGTCAAATAGGCTATAATTGCATTTTCAGCTCGGAATAAAACCGTTCAGGAATTATTTCAACAACAGCTGAATGTGCCTATGTTCGTTCGCAGCCTACCTTGGTCCGGGTGAATGAAACCGGGATGGGGGACAAAATAAACATGCAGTTTGCTATGTAAACATCCCACAACTCCTTTGATATTTTACAATAATATCAAATGGTCGTTACTTGACATCAGAAGCAATGCGCTACCTGCCTATGCGAGGAGTCGGCGGCAGGCCTATGCAGCATTCATATCAGGCGGCGGTAAAAAAAAGTTCAGCCAATTTAGCTGCTGTTGGACTTTACATTTCTGACATGGTATGCTGCCAATTCAAGGGGTAGACATGGAAATATGTAAAATCACGAGACATTCAGCGCAAATAATGATGTGCTGTTAACATTCACAAAACAGCGATTTTTTTAAAACTTCCTCGTGAAGAACAGGACCTTCAATATATGGTCACAAGATTGAATGCAACATAAAACAATTACAATTTTAATTTTATAATCCTTATTAATGCCAACACTTCATGTCAATGAATCTCTCGGTGTGCTATTTTTCCGGTGTGAGCGGTGTATGTTGGGTATTTCTCTTACCCCTCGGTTTCAAGTAAGCTCCCGATCTTACTTGGTTTTAAGGGGTATGTACCCCTTGCCCTTATCCCTACCCCTCGATCGAAATGAGAATTGAGATAGCCCTTCGTCTCACGTGCACGCGCAAAACTAAGGGGAAGGGGGAAGGGGAAGGGGTAAAATAGAGAATTGAGATTGGCCCTGCCAACCATTGCCAATTTTAAAACCCAACTGAAGACCACCCTCTTCTCTATGGCTTTTCCTGTTTTTAATTATAGTGGATGGCTAGTTAACATTTTTAGCAAAACTGCTAAAAATGATTAGCTAAGGGTTAGCTAAGTAAAATGGTTAGCATAGTTAGCATTCTAGTTAGCATAGTTAGCATAACTGCTAAAAATGATTAGCTAAGTTAACTAAGTAACATGGTTAACATAGTTAGCATGCTAGCATTGTTAGCATGCTAATTAGCATAACTACTAAAATGATAAGCTTGGTTAGCTAAGTCACATGGTTAACATAGTTAGCATGTTAGCATTGCTAGCATAGTTAGCATGTTTAGCAAAACTGCTAGAAAATGTTAGTTAAGTTAGCTAAGTAACATGGTTAGCATGTTAACATTGATAGCACTGCTATAAAACATTAGCTAAGTAGCATGGTTAGCATAGTTAAAAATCTTAGCATAACTGCTAGTAAACATTAGAGCCATTCCAACTTTCAGTTATCACCATTAAACTATTTGAATATCAACATTCATTAAACTGCTAGAAAACGTTAGCTAAGTAACATGGTTAGCAGGTTAGCATTGCTAGCACTGCTATAAAACATTAGCTAAGTAGCATGGTTAGCATAGTTAAAAATCTTAGCATAATTGCTAGCAAACATTAGAGCCATTCCAACTTTCAGTTATCGTCAAATATCTACCTATACACAGCCATTAAACTATTTGAATATCAACATTCATTCAACTTCCAGTCTGTCAACAACTTTTAAACTATTTACCTTCAACTTTTAAACGGTCTACTTTTAAACTATCTATTAAACTAGCTGTCTATCAACAACTTTTAAACTATCTACTGTCTATCAACAACTTTTAAACTATCTACATTCAGCTTTTAAACAGTCTACATTTAAACTATCAACTTTTATTAAGCTGTGCAACCACCATGTCTATCCTAGCATCACCGTAGTAACCATCTCTGTATTATCTGTTTTAACTATACATGATATTTTACATCACAACTTTAGCATTTTCATGCACTGGTAATTCCTTGGAATTGCATTTCTAGTTATTATTATAACCTTTTCTTTTTACCTTTTAAAGAATTAATGCGACTCTAACCGCTTAACGTACAGACATGTTGAAATAACCGTTCTGAAGGTCTGGAGTGGGGCAAGAGAGTTATTTTTTCAGATTTTTAAAAAAGTTTATACTTTTTGAGAAATAGGGGATTAAAAATGGTAAAAAGCTAATTTTTCCCCCCATAAACTTCAAAGGCTGTGATGTCATAATGGCCTAAAGCCAGCTGCGCTCATTAAGCTCCCAGAGTAGTTCCCGGGCAAATTAGAACACTGACACAGGTGTGAAATCAACTGTCTCAGCTTCTAATGCATACAATCTGGTGCTCCCTAAAACTACACATCCTGTTTAAGTGCTTCCCGTATATCAAAATAAAAGTCACAGCCATATCTCATGCTTTGCACATTATAGCTCCAGAACGGTTTGACGCATATGCTTCAAATTTGGTACATGTGTTTGTAAGGACTCAAAGATGAAGTGAGTTGATGTTGGAGGTCAAAGGTCAAGTCAATGAACACTCTGAGTGCGATATCTCAAGAATGCCTTGACATACATGCCTGAAATTTGGTATGAGTATTTGTATGGATTCAAAGATGAAGTGAATTGATGTTGGAGGTCAAAGGTCAAATGTCAAGGTCAAAAACACCTTGAGTGTTATATCTCAAGAACGCCTTGACACACAAGGTCTTTTTTTCTACGAGGGTTTGTATGAACTCAAAGATTAAGTGATTTAATGTTTTTTTTTTTCCAGGAATTTCCCCACCAACATTAAGCCAGCAGATTTCCATCCACTATTGTAATTCCTCTGGCATTACATTCTAGTTGATTTTTATTGTTTTTACTTATTCTACTACTGTGATATATTTTATACTTGTGATATGTTTCATACCTGTTTACTTTTATTTGAGGTAATGCTTAGCTATATAAAGCACATTGTGTCTACCTGGAGTATGAAATGCACTATATAAATAAATTGCCTTGCCTTGCCTATGAGGCCTTTCCATGGTACAATGCGTCAGTATGAACCATGGTGCCTGCGTCAGTATGAACATTTCCCGACGTCACCTTGAGTTGGATGCAGCAGCGGAGTGAGAGGGAGAGTTATGTGTAAAATGTGTGTCATTGCTACAATGTTATTCTGTGTAATTCCTATATGTTTAGATTTCTTTAAACTTTGTGTCAGATATGGTTTGAGTATTGTCATGTAGTTTGCTTAGATACATGTTTAGAGTTTGTTAATAGAACCTAGCCTTTTCAGAGATTACCTTCACTTTGTAACCCCTTATAGTTTGTGATTAATGTCGCTGTCTTCCTAAACTGTTGCCTGTATATCTGCCCTATGTTAGCATTTGGATGTGATATTATGTTTCCTTATTAGACATGTTTCCTACGACTTATAGAATGTACAGGATGTGGTGTGTTTGTAATTCAATTAATGGCCACATTCGTGGAAAATTCCAGAGCCCTTGTGCTCAGTCTAATGTTAATTCAGCTAGCCACTAGGTAGCTCTGTTGTATTGCATGTCACTGGTAAATACTCTTATGCCTTTAGAAATAGTCAGCATAGTACAGAAATGTCAGTTTATTCTAAATGTATGCAAATGTTTATATAAATTGATAATGAGACATTCATAGACATGTTATTTCTTATGTATTGTAATGTCAGACCGCATACAAATCCAGAAACATACAGTGCATGCGGTAAGTATTCACAGCGCTTCACTTTTTCCACATTTTGATATGTTTCAGACTAAGTTGATGTTGAGCAGCCTGACTATGTCAGATCTCCACGACTGGCTGATAGGCTGTTTTGAAATGCTGAGTTGTTTGGCACAAAGAGGAAAGATAAGAGTCCAGTCCCCAGTGCTGCTCAGACATGTACTGTATGCACACACACACACACACACATACACTCAAAGCCGTAGATAAACTTCAGTGAGTCTAGGAAGGTGGCTAACTGAGGACTGAGATGTACCAATATCCTCCAGGAGTGATATTGTCAATGGCAAGGAGCTCTACACAAAAAGGATCTAACTGTGGGGTCAAAGGTTGTTCAGGCTTTAGGAGAATTGATCTAGAGGTCTGCGCGGGACTGATTTTTCCCGCACCCGCCCGCTCTCGCAATATTCTGTCCCGCTCCTGCCCGCTCCCGCATTAAAGTGTCATTTTTAGTCCCACTCCCGCCCGCATCTGTAACATGATGTCTCGCTCCCGCCCACTAAAGCCCGCATGCAGGAGGGATAGCCTATTCAGTTTTTCTTTCTGTCTCTCAAAGGAGCACACACACCTGAGAAAGACTCCAGATGTCAGTTTCTTGGTTCTGAATGTCAGCTAACAACTGAAGTAGGCCTAGTCTGGTGCCCTCTTCCTCTGTCATGCTTTCGATTTCGAGTTTTGACAATGAGCAGCAGGAACAAATTGAACCCACGTAAACGACAATATAGGCTATAGGCCTGCTATCCGTCAGTTATGCTTAAACCCCATTTTTTTATGCTGCCTAACAGAACATCCAGCTGAACTATAGTTTTGAACACTACTTTAATCATTTCCATATTTAACTTTACACACATATTTAATTTGCGGGAGTGCAGTGAATCATCGGTTTGTCCCGCACCCGCGAACGCACCTCTCTCATCCCGCCCGCTCCCGCAAAGAGCTTTCAAAAGTTGTCCCGCGCCGCACTCTTTTGCGTCGGGATCCGCGGGTCTACCGCGGGAGTGCAGACCTCTAAATTGATCTGCAACTGAGCAGCTCAAGTCCACTAGAACGCCCTGACACTGAGCACTGAGAGCTTACATGCCACAACCAGCAACTAAATCCCAGCACTGAATAAGCAACCAGAAGAAACATTCATGAAAAGTTTGCCATCTAGTGGCGGTTACCAAGCACTGTAGAAGGTTTGAAAGACTGCAGTAGATAGAGCAGTGGTGCTTAACTGGTCTGGCTTTGGGACCCACAATTTCCCATGTTCATTTAGTCGCGACCCATTTTTTTTTTTTTTTGTGTTCAAGCCAACAGATGAGGTGAGCTACATGGTAAGACACGCAAAGTGCCTATAGGCCTACTTGTTTAGAACATGCTGATGTTTGGCATTACATTTGTGAAGTCTTCAGGACATTAAGATAGTACTGTAGATCTGACAAAGTAGCACTTAAAATGGGTGATTATTTTTTTTTTTTTACCCACAAGCTCCACGACCCACCCAGAATGGTTCCGCGACCCACTTTTGGGTCCCGACCCACCAGTTAAGAAAAAATGAGATAGGGAATGAAAAAAACTTACTTATAATGTATGTTTTTATCCCTATGCCTATTAATTTATTTGTTAACCAGGTGCTTTTATCTAAGTCATATTGCAAATGGTGCAGTTATACATTATGAAATGACCTTGGGGTTACCTCCCCAATGTGCTTCCCCAATTCTGTATTTCATTGTGCAATTGTCACTTTATTAATCTGTAGACAAAAAGTCAGTTTTTAATCATAAACTTGTCTATAGTCCACATAAGAGGCATAGACACAATTGTATGCTCTTATTCTTTAACATTAATGTTTACATTGAAGATGTCACGTGAGGAACAAGACTGTTTAAATCTGTTCACATAACCACAGTCTGTGTAGATAGACAGACAAGTCAGTTACACACACACCCTTGTTAGTATGGACCTCTGAAGTTCGCCTACAAAAAAGCTGCCATCTTTGAGATCCGGTATCTGGCGATTTTTCCTATGGGAAAATAACATGGGGATTTTGAATTATTGCACCTGTTAAACTCTCGCGGGGACGAAAAAGTCTGAAATGCAGACATTTTCCCAAACACACTTTTGTCCTCTGCCTTCGAGTGGACACTGTGATCTCCGGTAAGTGAAGGTGGCACACTTTGATTTTTACTACCCCAGAGCTAACTTCCAATGCAACTTGCCATAGGTAATTAGCTTCAATAACACCCGGATCTCCTTATATGGGCAAAGATAGCAGCTTTGGTTCTTTTTTGTAGGCGAACTTCAGAGGTCTATTTGAATGACTAGTGCCAACAGAAATGGGAAAAGAGACTTCATTTGAGACTGGCCAATCATATTCCCCTAAAAATAACCAAGCCCCACCCTTTGTCCGTCCCACTTCTCTGAATGAGGAAGTTCCCTGAAAGACACAGAGCACCTGCAGGTCATTTTCACAGGAGTGATAGAGCTTTTTGTTTGGACAAAAGTCATTTCAGAGTGAGATGTAAACTCTTATGGTTAACAGACCAGGAAATGGTACACACAGGGGTCATTTAGACTAAACCACATTTTCATTCTTCACCCTGTAAAAGTGAAAGTAAAAACTAACCAGACGAGTTAAGATTTTCATGGGAGAAAATGGCTTCAAAGCTTGAAGAGGAGTTTTGCTGTCCTGTGTGCTGTGACATCTTCAAGGTTCCCGTCTTTTTGCCCTGTGCTCACAGTGTGTGTAAAGCCTGTCTGCAGCAGTTCTGGGAGAATAAAGGACACCGAGAATGTCCCTACTGCAGGAGGAAGTGCTCTAAAGAACACTATCCTCCTAACATGGCGTTAAGGAACCTGTGTGAGGCTTACTTACAGGAGAGAAGTCAGAGAGCTTCAGCAGGGTCTGAGGTGCTCTGCAGTCTGCACAGTGAGAAACTCAAGCTCTTCTGTCTGGAGGATCAACAGCCTGTGTGTGTGGTGTGTCAGGCTTCAAAGAAACACACCAACCACAAGTTCCAACCTGTAGATGAGGCAATAGCTGACCTTAAGGTGAGTCATATTCTTGACAATTTGCAATAATTTGTATTAAAGTTTTTCTCAATTGCTAAAACACAATTTCTGAAACCTTGCTCCGTTTTCTTAAAACATTAAACACAAAACCTCAGCCTTAAGCACTATTTACAAAATCTCTGACTCAGTAAACAGATTTACTTGTGTTAAAATCAAACTTTCGCTTCAAAACAGTTTTACTTGTGCTCAAAACCAAACACTGCTCTCAAATCATAAAACAAAGTGATCAAAATGATGTACACTATCAAGCAGAAGTCAGTAAACAATACACCAGAAAATAGAAAACACATTGTTCAAAACATATAGTTCTCGGGGAGAAGTACATTTTTAATCTCAAAACAAATTTCATATTTTTCCGTCATTATCTTTTGATGAACGAAAACATCAAGTAGAAATTACTACTTTGCTTTGCTCTTTCAGTGTTTCCTTATGTGGCGGCCCACCACAATATCAACATTGACCACCACACAATGATTTTCCAGGTTGTACTATATTGTGCTTAAATCTTGTTAGCATCATAACCACGCTGTGCTAATTTGTTAAAAACTGTTGCATTTAAGTTAATTCTGCAAACGAACCACCACAAATGGAATTCAATTCTGTGGGAAACACTGTCTTTGCATTTTTTTGTTCTTTCTCCTCCTTGTACCCCTATTTTTACAGTACTCTGCATCTCACAAACTTGTCCTTTTGATTCTTATTCTTTGTTGATATGAACTTGCAACCAGTCAAAATCTATTGAGCAGTCAGTACTGTAAACAAATGGAAAGCACAATGTTCAGGGCCATACGATTTGTTTACAGTATTGTACAGTATACAGCCTACAATGCACTGTACTACAGTGTCCAATAAAAATCCTCTTTCTTGCCCTCCTCCCCTTCCTCCTCGTCCCCCACCTCACATATGCACTCGTCCTCTTACATAGTTTCATCTATCCATTCTCATTCCCACCTTCAAACTGTTTGCTCTCTGAACTGGCTTATTTTGGTTTTGTCCCATCATTTGAAACAAGTGAAATCAATTTTGAGTGGTTGTGTTTAATCAATGACATGTGATTTCTATTTCATTTTTGCCATTTGTGTTTACCAGTATGGATGCATGTGCATTAGAGTGCAAAATGTGTTTTGACAATGATAATGTGTTCAAAGTTTTGCTAAAAATTGTAAGTGAGGTCTGCAAATTGTGTTTTACCATGTGAAATGGTTTAAAGGGACACCAGGCAACGTTTTCGTGTTAATTAATCATCTTCGTAAGTCGGTATATGGTTAAATGACTCATTACAGGGCGAATGAAGACTCTCTCGCCCGCCCCTACTGCCTGTAGGAAGAATATCCCACTTACAAGTTCGGTGTATCCCACCCGCCGACCTTCAGTCTCATAAAGTCTCGACATCACGAGAAGCAGGATCAGTTTACATCCTGCATCCCCAGCACAGAAACGCTAGTGATTGTTGCAAACGTGTGTATAATGGCAGAGCCGGCGAAGAAGCAGCGAAAACCCTTGACGGAAGATGCAAAGAAAAGGAAAAGAGCTTCACACCGAGCGAGGGCTCGCACACGTATTGACACGTACAGACGGTAGGGGGAGCTTTGTAGAGAAAAGGCATCAGGCTTGCCTGGTATCCCTTTAAGGTATTGACAACAGACTGAACGATTAGCTTAATGAGTTCAAGCAACTGACAACTTTCTTCAGCCAATGGGTTTTAGTGTTTTAGCAACTGAGAAAAACTGTAAAAAGAAGTACAAGTGCAAAAAAGTCCTCCTCCTGTCTGGAGTAATTGTAATGTTCATCACTCACCACTAGGTGGAGTGTTTACTCTATATTTTGTTGCATTGTTACACAATGAATGTACTGTTGGTCATGAGACAAACACACACAATCTCTCTCTCTCTCTCTCTCTCTCTCTCTCTCTCTCTCTCTCTCTCTCTGTTTACTTCAGGAGCTGCTGAGGATTAAACTAGAATCCTTACAGAAGAGGCTGAAGGTCTTTGAAGAAGCAAAACTCTCCTGTGATGAAACAGCGAAACATGTGAAGGTGTTGTCCTCCTGAATGTGTATAGCAGCAGCATGAGAGTGTTGTTGACCATCACTGACTGGTGTTGAACTGTAGTGGACTGGAGTGATATTAATGGAGGGGGTAACACTGACTGGTGTTGAACTGTAGTGGACTAGAGTGATATGAATGGAGGGGGTAACACTGACTGGTGTTGAACTGTAGTGGACTAGAGTGATATGAATGGAGGGGGTAACACTGACTGGTGTTGAACTGTAGAGGACTGGAGTGATATGAATGGAGGGGGTAACACTGACTGGTGTTGAACTGTAGTGGACAGAGTGATATGAATGGAGGGGGTAACACTGACTGGTGTTGAACTGTAGAGGACTGGAGTGATATGAATGGAGGGGGTAACACTGACTGGTGTTGAACTGTAGAGGACTGGAGTGATATGAATGGAGGGGGTAACACTGACTGGTGTTGAACTGTAGTGGACAGAGTGATATGAATGGAGGGGGTAACAGTTCCGAGCCTCATCAAACACAACAGACTTTGTCAACTAACTGGGCCATGAATGAACATGCATACTATCCTTTTTATTTCTTTAATTTTTCTTAGGTTACAATCATATTAGTAGTCATTTTTAAATTCATGATTTGGGTAAAGAAATCATCCATTGTGTTTCATAAGTTAAACGCTAAATGTGCTGATAGAGTTATTTGAATTAAATGGAATTGAAGCTAATAATTGAAGTCATTATGTCGTGCCAGGACTAAGACCAGCAGCAGGGAGGTAGATACCGTATCAGGGTTCATATGGTGTACTGTACACTGAAATAGAACTCTATTCTATGTGTGCACTCAAATACACTCCAGGACAAACACAATGGCACCGCTTTCAGCCAATCAGCTCGTTACTAAAGGAACACAGAGGGGAGGGGCACATTTGATTGGCTGTGCAAATTAAGTATACATTTCCTTTAATTAGAATGACAGACTGTACCTTTAACTATACACCTTTATGATGGTTTATTATGTGTGTTATTCCAGACTCAGGCCCAGCACACAGAGATGCAGATCAAGGAGGAGTTTGAGAAGCTTCACCAGTTTCTACGAGATGAAGAGGCAGCCAGAATAGCTGCACTGAGGGAGGAAGAGGAGCAGAAGAGTCAGAAGGAGAAGATTGAGAAGATGAGCAGAGAGATCGCATCTCTTTCAGACACAATCAGAGCCATAGAAGATGAGATGGGAGCTGATGATGTCGCATTCCTGCAGGTAAGAACAAATCTAACTTTAATGGTAGATGTTCTTTTATATATTCATGCATGATTACTGATCAGCTAATCGTGACTAATTCCTAATTCATCTATTTGTTACTCTACAGAATTACAAGAGCACAGTGGAAAGGTGAGTGATCTGCCTCCTGTCTCTCTCTTCTCTGGTTCTGAACCCAAACCCACAGCAGCACTGACTCCTGAATGTTATTCCAGAGCCCAGTGCACACTGCAGGATCCAGAGAGGGTTTCGGGAGCTCTGATCAATGTGGCAAAGCACCTGGACAACCTGAAGGTCAAAGTCTGGAAGAAAATGATTGGTCAGTATTAAAGACCCACTGCAGTGACTTACAAAACCCCAAACACTCTTCTCTAAATCTACTTAATTTTGAAACATGTTTAACTATGAATATGCAAATAGTCTTTTTCAGCCCTTTGTACATACCTTATTTTTGACAATGTGTAAGCAATTCATGACAAAGAAACCCATCCCAAAGGTATCTTTTAGCATCATTCTATGAGTGACATTCAGAGAGATTAGCATTTTATAATATATAAGGGTGACAACAGTGTGGTCCAAATCATCCCAAACAGTCACTGTAATCACAGTCCCTCACAAATTATGACATACAAACAAATGAATTGGACATACAAACATCTAAATGAGCAGTATAACTCCAAAAAACTGAATCTTAAAATGTAACTCGGCGGTTTCTGGCACTTTTAGGAAAGGACTTGTTGTTTGATTGGGACTATGATTGCTGTGACTGTGGGTGTGGCTATGAGATTTTTCCAATGGGAAAATAACATGGGGATTTTGATTTATCGCACATGTTAAACTCTCGTGGGGACGAAGAAATCGGAAATGGAGATGTTTTGCTCTACACGCTTTTGTCCTCTGCCTTCTAGTGGATACTGTGATGTTTGGTACATTAAGACGGCACACTTTGATTTTTGCTACCCCAGAGCTAACTTGCAATGCAACTTGCCATAGATAGTTGGCTTCAATTAACACCCGGATCTCCTTATACTGTATGGACAAAGATGGCAGTTTTGGTTCCTTTTTGTAGGTGAACTTCAGAGGTCTATTCGATATTTGGAGACCAAAAATGGTGCACTGACAATTCAAACCAGAAATTCAAAGGATTTATGTTTACTGTGTACTTTACTCATAATATGTGTTGAAACACATGAAAAACACCACAAGAACATTAGCCTGACGTTGTCATACTCAAATTCTAGTCAGAATATAAGTCTAATACTGCTCCATTGGCACCGATACAGGGGGGAATGCCTCTGCACTCAATTGGATAGACCCATGGGCGGACATGGGCGGCATTTTCCCGGTGGGCCGACGCGCCTTTTGGGCCGATAGAATAGGCTACATAATTAAATAATTTTGGCCAACGATCGGCCCAAAGGAAGGACAATCAGCGGCCCATTGGTTACATTTCCATATTGACACTCGACTGATCCAATAACAGCTCACATCAGGCCCCACCCCTCGCATTTTGGCTCAGAGCCAGGATTTTGTGAGCGCATCAGAAGTTAATCAAAGTTGCCTTCACAAAATTGCGGCGGGTGCCGGTAGTGACAATAGTGCAAAAGTAACACCAATGTAGAAGCTTCAAAAATACAATATTGCAAGTAGGCTAGCATATGTCCGCAACATGTTGAAGTTCGTTGAGTTTGAACGAGGATGTAAGCAAGCATACAGAGCAGAGGGACAGTGAGCAGGTGGAGTTGAGGCTACATGATAAGAACTCCGTGGTGGAGCAGGTAGGCTAAGTGTGATATGCCATGCTGACGATGATGATTATGATGACTTATTAATTGCGATAATGTAATGATCTGGTAATAATAACATAGTAAGGCCGTGCTGTGATTATAATAACAAATAGCGCAACTTAAATGTTCTACAGTAAATGAATGATTTGCAAACCCGGACAGTAAAAGGGTGTCAAATCGATGTTAATTGTTGGTCAGATTGATCAGTTTCTGTCAGACGCCCAAAATTTAACCAACTAAGCTATATATACAGTGACCTATCTGATGGGCTACTGGAAGACATTAATGATAATTAGTTAATATAGCTATACTGTTCCAAAATGTACCAGCAATGTAGGTAGGTAGTATAGCCTGCAGGAGGGGTATTCAATTAATCTTCAGCGAGGTCCAGTTACGGAAAATTTCCTCAAGCAAAGGTCCGGAGCATCTTAATGTTTTAGCGTGTTTAGGCTATGTATACGTATGCATGTATGTACTGTATGTGTGTGTGTGTGTGTATATATATATATATATATATATATATATATATATATATATATAGATAGATAGGATGGATGGATGGAGCCTAGTTGTATAGGCCTAATGTTTAATATGAAATAAAATAAGTAGCCTAAAATGCAACATTCGAAATGAGGAGAAATAAGGCAAGATAGGAGTAATTGGGCAGAAAAACTGAGTAGCCTTGGCTATTTTAAAGATCTTAATGTGAACTTAAAATAAAATTTGAGCTGAGACAAGGATGGATATTCCACAGCTGGTTCCTTGAACCCATTAATCAGCAAGTTCAATTTTATTTTTTTAGGTTTTTTTTGTGTTGACCCGAAATCCTGGAAACCCAGGAACATCACGTTGTTGGGCAGTGAATGCATGTAGGCTTCACTAGATTGTGGTGGATCAATCATATTGCCTTCTTAAATCGTAAAATATTCTGTGGTCTCAGTTCGCTGTTGAATGGGCCTAGCCTACCCCATGCTTGCTCAAAATATATGCTTTGTCTAGTAGAGGTGCTTCAAATTGTTTCTCGTCCCGTCTCCTCCTCGCTCATTTCAGGCTATTAGTGAGTCTCTTCCCCATAGTAGGCTATATTCACTCACTGACTCGACGTTATCAGAATTCACAGATTTCACTGGCTGAGAAGCAACACGCGAAAATATGGTTCCTGAAGCCCCTGAAGTAAATGATGTTACCTTAACCAACGACCCATTTAGCGCAGCTTTGAAATCTTACGTGAAAATCTAAATTAGGCTATTATGGTCCGGGTCCGGATAGGATCACGTCAGGGTCCGGACTCGGACTGCAGTCCGCCATTTGGTGACCCCTGGCCTACAGGAATAAAATATTTCCAACAACAGCCCTGTTTATTTCAGTTGTCCTACAGTGATTAATGTCTACGACAATCTAGGAAATTTAGCTCCTTACACATAGGCTTCAGTAACTGTTTGGTGCTGCTGTCAGTTGAGCATTGTATAGTTTAAATGTAGCCTATTGAATAATTTGAAATGATACTTTGAATTCAAGCAGAAACTCTTTAATAATTGCTTGTATAGCCTACTTAAATATGGAGATCATGTGCTCCATGGCTACCTCTGATCAGTCAGAGTGATAGCCAATGAGGCCTACATCACTTTCAGTGCAGTTGAAAATATATGCATATTTAAGGGTAATGCAAAGATTTAGTATTTAATTAGGTGTGCCCGACCGATTAGAGGGCCGCTTGGGCCAAATATGCCAGGGCCGATTTTTGGTCTCAGTCCGCCCCTGGATAGACCTAACCAATCCGAGCAACGAAATAGCTTACCATGAGATATAGGAAGAAAACACAAGCCTCCTTCTTCTCCACAAATGCCTTAACATTGTTTTTTGGTCTTTTGTAAAAGTTATTGTGCCGTCAATATCTACAACACTCATTAGCGAATTCTAAAAGATACGAAGTAGGGTAGGCTCCGTTGAACACTGATATGCTTCAAACATGTTATAAACAGCTGGGAAAGGCTGTCGCAAATACCTCAAATAGGTGCTCAATCAGAGATTTCAAACAAACGAGGGAACAACATGTCAATGCAACACGCTGTTTTCCCTTGATGAAAGTGAAACCATGAGTTTTCCCACATCTCAACTTTGGCCAAAGTTTTTAGAAATAATCGTTTTCAGTGATACAACCTCATTGAAATAATATGCATTTTCCATATGGGGTCTTAGAAGCCATCTGTCTTCTTCTAGCCACAGTGTTTTTGTTGCAAACATAATCAACCTAAGCGTGCTCAGATAACGTGATAGACGAGGCGCTGTTACTCACCTGTCCATCATCGTAAAGCCCGATTTGATTGGTCCGCCCAGGTCTGGGCGAGCATAGTTGCTCCACAGTGGAGCAATGCCAGACCGAACTTCCTGACCTCAAATGTTGTGGGCGGGACTAAGTTCGGCTGGCACTTGATTTTCACCACAGTGGGTCTTTCACAAACTAAACAAACTTCCACTAATACCCCACAATGTTAAGATCTACTGGAACTGTAGTAAACTCACAGATATGCAGACTGAAGGAGATATACTGTAAAACTCCAAATAATAGCCCGGGCTTTTATTTTCCCAAATTGCCAAACTGCACCGGCTAGTATTTGAGACCGGCGTCTATATGAGACGGGCCTTTAATTCCCTTCACACAAAACTTTTCCTCTGCAAAGATGGAAAATATTATCAAATTAATTATTTTCAAACACACTGAATGTTTACCCATATGACTAGGCTATCCGATGATAAGCTTCAATTTCGGATCACATTCATTTAGTGTTGATGTTGTTCATTGAGTGAGATAATCCAAATAGCTGGGATAGGCAGGACGGATGAAACACGTTTTAATCAAACGTAATTTACAAAGAGATTGTACCACACTGAAAGCTAATATTTTGTCATAGCAACCTATATCTGTCCTCTAGGGTTGCCAACTTCCTCAACCCCAAATGAGGGACAATTTCAGTGCCCTCCTCCCATTAAAAAAATAATGACAAACTATTTGGTTTAAAATATGAATTTCTTAAGAAATACTACCGCTGCTGTTTAACTCAGTGTCCACTGTCAGTTTAAGAGCATTGTCTACAAAGTATTCATAATATTTTGCCAGCTCAATTCAAATACAGTCTATGGCTAGTCCACAAACTCTAACATTGTTTGTGCCACATTTATAACAATTTAGCACATTAACAATGATACGCATACTATTAATAGAATAGAATAGAATATAAGCTTTATTTGTCATTGCATACAATACAGAGTATCAACACAACGAAATTCAAGTTGCCACTCTTGGTCAGTGCTTTTTAAAAGAGCAATAAATAATTCATAAATAAATAGGTAAACATACAGGGGATGCTGCTACTGGAAGCAACTGGAATCCATGCATTTCCACAGAATTATTTTTGGAATCTGATCCCTTATCATACCTGTTCATTCTTACTTGTCGCTCGCTCGACTTATCAAGATGGCTGCAAACGCTAAACTTCTGAAGATATCTGTATAAATTGTCTTGTAAGTAAACTACCAGTGCTTGTAAATGGTGTAAAACAGTGATTTATTTGCATGGCTAGGCCGATGCCCAAGGCACCCCCATTGAAAAAGCTGTTGGTAGCATCGGCTAACTAGCGCCAGATTTCGGAGTGCAGGGAACAAGCCGAGATGGTCTATGAGACATACGTTCACACTCGGTATCATGTTTCAACACACTTTAGGTCAATATCACACCGGAATTCTCCTTTAAGTTGGTATAAACAACCTTCATTCCTTCGGAAATAGAAGCATGTAATGACATGATGCTATAGCTAGATATTTTCTGTTTGCAATTAAAAGTGAATTATGAACCTGGTAGCCACTTAGCTATCTGAGTGGAATGTGTTTAAATTGGCATATCATGTGCTTCATGTAAATCCTTAGTTTAAGAGAAACAAATTATTGAAGATCTCAAAACTCACCAATTCCATTACGCAAAGGGCAAAGACAAAGACCACTTCATATTCGATCACATTCCACAGTCTGTCAAGCATGTCAAAGTGCCCTCTCACATTTTATAAATGGTCAGTAGTGGGAACCGGATAACTCCACAATCTCCTCTAGCATTGTTTTTGTTGTCCTCGTGATTTTATATTAAAAAGGAGATATCAATTATCAACAATGACAAGCCAGCTGGAACCTGCCACTCTCTCTCCCTCTCATGCGCACTCAGACGTGTTCCCAAATAAAATGAGTAGCATAACGTTCAAGTTAGATCTGCTGCCTAATGGAGACTGAGAGAGGACCCAAAAAGTGTCATCCTTGGGTCATTCCGTGCCAAATCAACAGATTTTAGAAAAATGTCCCGCCTGACCATCTTGGATTTGCTTCAAACTTTAGGTCAATAATGTTATACCTAGCAACTACTGTGCAAAATGTTAAGCTTGTATCTACTTCGGTCCTTCGGTCATTACTCTTGAACGATTCATGCTAGATTCTTGACATTTTCAGGGAGTATTCTACTATGTTAATTGTCTTCAACTTCTGAACTAATTGCCCTACAGTTGAATATATCTCAAGCTATGACTTGCTGAAAATTGCATTTATGAAAAATGTAAGTATATTTTGACCACAATATCTTCACAATGAATCCCATCAGAAATGTTTAATTTATTCATATAATACTACTGCTTTATTACTTCCTTACCAACTAGGTTGCATGTCTAAAATAAATGGAAATATATAATTTATAGAGCATCAAACATGAAAAAAATAACTTCATGCCTAATTTTCAAGTGCATATTCCCCATGTATGACAAAGTCTACCACAAAAACAATCATAGCACTGAAAATAATGTTTTCATTAATATTGTGTTGGTACCTTGACTCAAACTATATCAATTAAGGTATCAAACATGGTTTTCATGGCTGAGGGTGATTGATATCCCATGGACATTTGTTTACTTATACCATGTGCTGATTTGTTTATACTAGTGCAGTGCCCGTAGGAAGTATCTATTCTTATAGTGGGAGCTGAAGAAGATTTTTCAGTTATGACCATTGTCGTGACCCATGTCTCCTCCCCACAAAGACATGTCTTAAGTGTGTATACACATAGTAACATACAAAATACAAATAAAGTTGGACTATAAAGTACCAGAAGATGGTACATAAAGAAAGACCTAATTAAAATCAAAACAGTTGAGTTTTTAATTGAGGGGTGGGGTGGATTTCCAGACAGCTATGTCAAAAGGTTTGTTGCGTGAGCGTGCTTTACTGTGTAAGCACTTCAGTACAACATTGCTCAGAAAGTCAAAGTCAAAGTCAAAGTCAGCTTTATTGTCAATTTCTTCACATGTTCCAGACATACAAAGAGATCGAAATTACGTTTCTCACTATCCCACGGTGAAGACAAGACATATTTTACCAATTTAGGTCCACAGACAAACATAACATTCAAGTAAACAAAAAGTAAGTAAATAAGTAAATAAGAGCACATATAATAATGAAAAAATAAGAGCAGCAAAATTTGGTTGAAATTGTGCATAGACAGTCAATAAAATACTAGTGCAAAGTCAGGCCAATAAAAGGCTTGGGTAGTTCTGACCTAAGTAAGAAAGAAAGTGGCATAGTGGTGCAAGTTATGTAAGAGCAGCAGAAGTGTTGTGTTTTCAGGACAACAACACCAAGTTGTAAAGTGTACAAGTGTGCAAGTGTGCAAGTGGAGTAGTGCAGGCGGCCATTGTGGGTCCAATGTCCAGGATGTTATGTAGCTGAGGGTGGAGGGGGGAGAGGAGGGAGAGAGTTCAGCATCCTTACAGCTTGGTGTATGAAGCTGTTGGTGAGTCTGGTAGTGCGGGGGCGTGGGCTTCTGTACCTCTTCCCAGAGGGCAGTAGATCAAACGGATTGTGAGCGGGGTGACTTGCATCACTCACAATTTTGGTCAGCCTTTTGGGTGAGGTGGGTGGTGTAAATGTCCTTCAGGGAGGGGAGTGAAGCACCAATAATCCTTCCAGCTGTGTTCACTATGCGCTGCAGGGCTTTCCTGTTGTATTCAGTGCAGCTTCCGCCCCCACAGCGATACAGCTAGAGAGGATGCTCTCAATGGTGCCTCGGTAGAATGTGGTCATGATGGCTGGTGGAGCACTTGCTCGCCTGAGTTTCCGCGAGGGGAAGTACAGGCGGCGCTGAGCTCTCTTCGCCAGTGATGCAGTGTTGGTGGTCCAGGAGAGGTCTTCGCTGATGTGCACCCCCAGGAATTTGGTGCTGCTCGCTCTCTCCACCACAGCACCGTCGATGGTCAGTGGCAGGTGTTGGGTGTGACCTCTCCGAAGTCAACAACAATCTCTTTGGTCTTGCTGACGCTCAGCAGGAGGTTGTTGTCCCTGCACCACGGGTCAGATGGTCGACCTCCAACCTGTATTGAGTCTCGTAAGCCCTTGGTGATGAGACCCACCAGAGTTGTGTCGTCAGCAAATTTCACTATGTGATTGTTGCTGTAGGTTGCAGTGCAGTCATCGTCAGCAGGGTGAAGAGCAGCGGACTGAGCACGCAGCCTTGGGGGCCCCTGTGCTCAGTGTGATGCTGCTTGAGGTATTGTTGCCAACACGCACTACTTGGGGCCTCTGACAGAGGAAGTCCAGTAGCCAGTTGCAGAGGTAGGTACTGAGTCCCAGTTTGTCAAGTTTGCAGATGAGTTGTTGTGGTATTATGGTGTTGAATGCAGAACTGAAGTCTATAAACAGCAATCTCACATATGAGTCTCTTTTTTTCCAGGTGGGTGAGGGCTGGGTGGAGGGCAGAGCAGATTGCATCCTCTGTAGACCGCTTGGCTCGGTATGCAAACTGGAAGGGGTCCAGGGTGGGGGAGAATGGCTTTGATATGTGACATGACAAGCCGCTCAAAGCACTTCATGATGATGGGTGTCAGTGCCACAGGGCGGTAGTCATTGAAGCAGGATGGAGCAGTTTTTTCTTCGCACAGGTATGATGGTGGCAGCTTTGAAACTTGATGGGACGATGGCTTGCTTCAGGGAAGTGTTAAAGATGTCTGTGAAGACATCCTTAAAAGCTCCCCACAGTCCTTCCAGCGCCACGACCTGGGATGTTGTCTGGACCTGTTGCCTTACTGGTGTTGATAGCAGCAAGTGTCCTCTTCCGCCTGTCGGCAGAGGCACAGGGCTGCTCATGTAGAGGGGATGGGTCTTCTGTGGGCAGGTGCTGTTTTGTGCTTCAAAGCGAGCAAAGAAGCGGTTCAGGTTGTTGAGCAGAGGGATGTTGCTCTCACAGCTCTGTGGTGCGGGCTTGTAGTCTGTGAGGGCCTGAATGCCCTGCCATAGGCTTTGTGCGTTCCTGCTGTCTTTGAAGTGGGTGGTTATCTTGTGAGTGTATTCCTTTTTTGCTTCCTTGATGCCACGGGACAGGTTGGCTCTCGCTGTTCTCATGCCAGCTTCATCCCCGGCTCTGTAGGCTTTGTCTCTGGCCCTCAGCAGCCTGAGGACATCCCCTGTCAGCCATGGCTTCCAGTTAGCCCGAGTGATGATGTCTTTTGTGTGGGTCACATCATCGATGCACTTGGTGATGTAAGAGGTTACAGTGTCTGTATACTCCTCTATGTCTGTCCGGTTGTTGTAAGTGGCTGCCTGCTTAAACATTTCCCAGTCTGTTGTGTCAAAGCAGTCTTGAAGAGCATCGGAGGCTCCCTCAGGCCACACTTTTACCTGCTTACGAACCGGTTTTGTTCGCTTTTACCCTTTGTCTGTATCGGGCATTAGCATAACAGTGATATGGTCTGAAAGTCCAATGTGGGGGGGAGGGGGTGGCTTTGTATGCTCCTTTGTGTGTAGTGTAGACCAGGTCCAGGATGTTATCTCCTCTTGTTGGAAAATCAACATGCTGTTGTAGCTTTGGAAGTACAGTTTTGAGATCAGCATGGTTAAAATCTCCAGTGAAGATGGTGAAACCGCCTGGGTGTGCCGCCTGTTGTTCACTGACAGCCTGGTACAGTTCACTAAGAGCCGCGTTCTTATCGCTGTTGTTGTTGGTAGGCGGATGTATACTGTGACTAGCAGAATCGCAGTAATTTCCCCTTGGCAGGTAAAAGGACGGCACTTTATGATCATAAACTCTGCCAGGGTGAGCAGTGTTTGCATACTACTACAGTGTCCCGGCACCATTCGTCATGGATGTAAACACAGATTCCTCCTCCTCGTGATTTACCTCCCTTTACAATGGCCCTGTCTGCTCGATAGCATGCTAGCTGCTCCAGTTGTACAGCAGAGTCCGAATGTTGTCATTTAACCAAGTCTCAGTGAAGACGAGCACACAGCAGTTACTTACTGTCCGGTTCGTTGATCTCAGCAGTCGATGTGATCCATTTTGTTGTCCAGTGATCGTACATTTGCCAGGAGAATGGATGGTATGGCTGGGCGAAGTTGGGCTGGCCGCTAGCCTGGCCCGGGGGCCTCGCTTGCCCCTCTTCTGCTTCCTCGCGACACCGCCTCCGGCGCTTTCTTTCGGGGAGGAGTAGCAGGCGAGTCGTGTTGTTGCAGGCGAATAGTCCGAGTTCCTTTAGCGTCTCTGTTGCAAAGTCCAGAACGCTGCAAAACTTGCTTTTGCAGATGTCAATTAAAAAACTGCCTGCTGTACTTGTAGTACGGAACCGAGTAAGACGAGACGAACACGTAAAAACTTTCGGACAAACACTTTTTAACGAACAAAACACCGTACGGTTGGGACAGAGAGAGGTCGCTGCGTGTGTACGCGCCGCCATCTTGAAACGTGAAAAGTGGCGCTTTTTCTTTGTTTCTTCGTCTAGAGCAAGTATGCGAAGTCTGTTTGATCTGCCGACTCTGCTGGCGGCAACGTAGAATTGTCCATGGCAGAAGAAATCTCTTGTGCAGAAAACACCAACAGGCTGTAAAGATTGACCCTGTGACTTATTGACGGTCATGGCAAAGCAGGGTCTCACTGGAAATTGTTTACGTCTCAAGGTGAATGGAAAGATGTTGTCAGATGGTATGAGAGTTATTTGTGGAATTTAAAGAGTCTGTCCGGCATTAAAACCAATTACAGATTTTGCAACTAAGAGGTGTGGCAGTATTTGTTCGATGATGTATCTTGAGCCATTGCAATGTCCATTTTGTTGGTCAAAGTTTCTCAGTAGCATGATAACCATTCCAACCTTTAAAGTGATGTGATGAGGAGGCATTCCGGAAGGCCAGAGTGTGTTTAAAAATTCAGTTGGGTACATATGGTGACTCTCAGAATCTGCTGTGTCTATGCTGTGGCAAACGTGTTCTTCTCCTGGAAAGATCTTGGTCATGTACTCATTGACTGTGTCGACTTGAGTTAGTTGGGCATAATGACACGTTCACATAGCCACGTTGGACTGGAAATGTTGGCCAGCATGTCTTCATACACCCAATTCACAATGGCTTTTAGTTTGTCACCAGGAATTGTCAGTGTGTCTGTAAGTTTAATTGAAAATTCACCTTCTTCTGGAACTATTGGAATTTTTGCCTCACCAAGGTCTAAGAGGAATTTGGCAAAGTCTTCTTCAGCTTGTTGATGTTCTGCAGCTTGAGAGATCCTCATGTTTACTGTTAAACGGAGAGTTTCAACATTTCCCCACAGGTATGAGCTTTTGCAACACCTTCCTAAGATGTCAGTTCGGCTACCGTGTGGCACAACTGTAAGTATTTGCCTCCAATCGCCACCGAAGACCATTGTGATGCCGCCAAATGGTTTGTCTGATCCTTGGAGCCACTGAAATGTACGGTCTGCTGCTTCTAATGCACGGCGATCCATCATTGACACTTCATTACATTACATTTAGCAGACACTTCATCCACAACCATGAGGTGTGTCATCACAATGAGTGTTGCCGTGCTGTCACGTTCACTCGCAGTGCAAGTGGATTCATCAGTGAGAATGAGAGGACATCTTGTTCTGTTGTGAAAGGTGGTGCCTTTTGGCAGTAGGTTGTTGCAAGAGCCACTTTGCCTGCTGCGTGGACTTTGTTAAGGATGTGGCACAATACAAAGGTTTTTCCTGTCCCGCAACTTGCATCAAGCGCTATCATCTTTCCAAGTCCCTGTTCCACACTGTCCATCACTGTTTTGATAACAGTTTGCTGCTCGTGATTAAGTGTGTTTTCTGTTTGATTAATATGAGCTTGAAGTTCTTCCATATTGTGCTCCGTCTCATGCTGGATGATGCGGGGAGTTTGATTATGGTCATGAAGTGGATCAGGTTCAGGGAGTCCAAAGTTTCCACTCAGTGTGAAGCCATGTCTTTCAACGTGGTCCTTGAGGTCGAGGATTTAGAATGTTTTCATTTGGCTCAATCACTGCATGAAGTCTTCACTTAGAACACGTTTGTGCCTTTCCCAGAACTTCAAGTGCTCTCCTCTAAGCACAAACATGAGCATGTTGGCAAGTACTTCATGCAGTGCTGGGCCAAAGGTTCAGAATCCACTTCCTGGTCATTGTCAACGATGCCATGTGCAATGCAGGCAGCCAGATAGGTGTCCATGACCACATCGCCAACTTTTCGGAGGTCTCTGAACAAAGTTGGTCCTGGGACACGGTATAAAAGGATGCGGAGATAGAACAGTTCAGCATTGTGTAGGTTGAAGGCAATCATTGGAATGCGTCCGACAGTGTCAGCCATGCGGTCATCGTGGGAACTTACAGTGGGCAGTGCTTCGACTTGGCCAGCGTCACTCGCGGTCCGCGCATGGGATCACGCGGTATCACGCGACTTTAATTTGTATTTTTCCAGTGAGACGCTGCAACAACCCAAACAACCGGTAGATGGCTCAAGTGAGCAGGGTGTCTTGTAAAAAGAAATGGAGCCTGGAAAACCCTACACAGACTTCACTACAAACTTTAGCAGACTGGTTTAGAAATAATTTAATAGCCAGAAATATGCCTGCCCTGCCCTAATAAAGAAATATTTGGTTAACTGCGAGTGAATCCCGTTTGCAGCCGTAGAAGAAACGCAGGACAAATTAAACATTCTGGTTTTCTCCGAGTGCAACGATGATAGACAGACATCATTTGGACAAAATATATTTGGCCGTTGCTCAGCCAAATGCCTCCCTGTTACATCCTGTTATCACAGAGTTACAGGCGATTTTTGATGGTCACAAGTTTACTTCATTAGCGGTTTATTTTTTTTTATTATTATTAAAGAGTGTTTTTCATTTAAAGGTTTGACTTTGTGCTTATTCAGTAGAGCATTTAGTGCTCTCCCCAATCCCAGATGTTCACATTGCATGTTTGTTTGTAATGGATGCAACCGCGAGAGAGGCTACTCGTTTGACAATGAGTTGTTAACAGACATGAACCAAGACGTATAGCCTAGCCCAGCAGCAATCTAGGGACTGTTCGTTATTTATTGAAGGGGCCACCGGAGGAATTTTGAGTGCTTCAGTCGGAAGTTGCATGACCCTCTCTTGCCTGCTAGAAATTGTTCAATGACCCTCCGATAGAATTGTTAAAAAAGACATGACCCTCCCCTGCCAATTGTCGCTGTCTTCCTCCCGCGCCACAGCCACACACTGTGATAACGTTCTTAAATCAATCTTTCCCGTGAGCTTGCATGCTACCAGTCCCTCCTTTTCAAATGAGTTGCGCCTGTTTGCACAATTTCACAAATAATCATATGTGATTAATAATATGACAAATCCCTGTGCACGGGGACCGAAACAATGCATGCCAACTTTTTCCGTGTTTATCACATATTTTAACTTTCCCCCGCTGTCTTGCGGTTTAATGTTTTCCCGTAGAATATTCCATATTTTAATACTCTCATAACAGCCCTGCCATCGGGCCTGTCTCTGTGTTGCCCTGTTGCTACCCCTTGCCCTTCCAACGAAACAGATGTCTTCAAATCATCGTTTTCCTTGCTTGAAGGCGAACTTAAAGTGATGTTAACCTATAAGTTTAACGGTGTGATTGTCGTGAGCGCACGATTCATTGGCGCTTGCATGTTCGGCCTTATGTCTACGTGTTTTATTCTAGGTTACTGTCAGTGACTGCCGTGAGAGAAGTGGGTTCTGTGTTTCATTCATGTCAGTGACTGACGCGAGAGAAGCGGGGTCTGTGTTGTGTTGCGTTGAGTTAATTTATTTTCATTGGGCATGCCGTGCCGTCCACAGCTCTTCAGTTCTGACAAAGCCAAAATTACTCCTTTTGAAACAATGAGTGCAGGAAGCTGTTTGTATGGTTATATTGCTTGATCGGGGGCAGCTTTCAGCCATAAGGCTACTTTGAGAACATTTCAATTCACCCGACACTAATATTCAAAATGTTGAAAACTATTTCGGCATAGCCTATAAACCAGTTTAATTAAATGTAATGTTAGTTGTAAACAAACGATCTACTTGGTGAGGATTGGCCTCATAGATGCGCTCGTGCCTTAGATGGCAGGAAAAATCTTCACGATAGGCCTATTAACTAACCACCCGATTCACGTTGGCTGGGGGGAAGGGGGGCCATCAGATGTTTGTGCCCAGTTAATCCGGCCCTGCCCCCAACAAATCACTTTTGTTCCACCTTCCCACCTCTGACAGCTTAAAAGAAGTCAAGAAGTCTTACTCACAGACCTATTCACAAACCTGCGGCATTTTGCCGTGTTTTGAAATCCTATGCAGCTACAGGAGCTTCCAATCATGAGGAAGCAATTTTGCATTGTAGGCATAACTAACATGCAATAACGCCAACAACAACAACCAAAACTAGGCTAATCATTGTCAACATGTAAATTAAATGTAACATTATTGTGAATCAAATTAAAATGTTCTCTTTGCAAACATAGGCATAGTAACAGAATAATTTAATAATGTTACAAAGATACTACATCAATCCCGATGTTTCATTAGGCTACTAGGCTATTTGTTTTGCCTTGATTCATTTAGGCTAGGCCTTTTATTCAGGGGGCGATTCACAAAGAATTTTAAGGCTAAAAGTAGCTCCTAACTGGCTTAATTTAGGAGCAACTCCTAAAAATAATGGGCGTGTCACCCTAACTTTAGGACTCCTATTTTTTCACAAAAAAGTAATTCACGAAGCATTTTAGACCTAAAAGTAGAACCTAAGTCTGGGACAGCTTAAGTCGAGAGGACTCTAACTCACTAAGACCTATTCATAAACAGCTTTTTTGTGGCATTTTACGCTGCAATGTTTTGAAATGCGTAGCCTATGCTAAACAGGAGCTTCCAATCGAGGGAACAATTTTGCATTCATAAAAGGGATGCAATAACGCCACCAACAACAACCAAAACTACTCATTGTTAACATGTAAATGTAATGTTTCATTGTGAATCAAATAAAATGTTCTCCTCTTTGCAAACCTAGCCTAGGCATATGGTGACAGATTAATTTAATAATGTTGCAAAGGTAGGCTACTGCATCAATCCATGGGCCTATGTTTCATTAAGCTACTAGGCTATTTGTTTTGCCTTACTCTTTATTCATTTAGGCTAGGCCTTTTTATTCAGGGGCGTATTCACAAAGAATTTTAAGGCTAAAAGTAGCTCTAACTGGCGAATTTAGGAGCAACTCCTAAAAATAATGAAGTGTCCTCTAACTTTAGGACTCCTATTTTTTTCACAAAAAGTAATTCCTGAAGCATTTTAGACCTAAAAGTAGAACCTAAGTCTGGGTTGGCAAGTGAGAAGGAACTCCTAACTCCACTAAGACCTATTCATAAACAGCTTTTTGTGGCATTTCACGGCTGCAATGTTTGAAATCATTAGCCTATATAACGGGCTTTAATCGCGAGGAACAATTTTGCATTCATAAAAGGGATGCAATAACGCCACCAACAACAACCAAAACTACTCATTGTTAACATGTAAATGTAATGTTTCATTGTGAATCAAATTAAAATGTTCTCCTCTTTTGCAAAACTAGCCCCTGGGCATATGGTGACAGATTAATTTAATAATGTTGCAAAGGTAGGCTACTGCATCAATCCATGGGCCTATGTTTCATTAAGCTACTAGGCTATTTTGTTTTGCCTACTCTTTATTCATTTAGGCTAGGCCTTTTTATTCAGGTGTTAATCATCTTTCTCCTGGCTCCTTCGCATTACTTGTGTAAACCGCGCATTCTCCGACCTGTCACCTGTCACTCATCATCGAAGAGAGGTGTTTGGAATTCCCACGTTACAATGCAAGTCAGCCAATCAAGGTGGTCACTTCCAGTCAAGCTCGTGCATGAGTAATGACGTCATCCATAACCACACGAAGACTCACTCCTAGTTTAGGAGTTGTCTGAAAAGACTTTGTGAATAATCTTTAAGAGAAAAACTCCAAGCTAAAAATCTTTAAAGTGCGATTTAGGAGTAGCCTACTCTAGTAGTAAAGATAAAAAAGCCTTTGTGAATAGCCCTCGCCCCAGTTATTCATCATCTTCCCGTCCTTGTGTGGCGCCGCATTCTGAGACCTGTCACTCATCATCGAAGGGGAGGTGTTTGAATTATGCCCGCTTACAATCATCAGCCAATCAAGGTGGTCACGCTTGCCCATTTACCCAAATTAATGGTCGAATATTACTGATGATCATTGTTATTTAAGAACATGCAGTGTGAGGAGGGTACCAAAACATCTTGCTCGTAAAAAGCATCATAACGCATTATTCTGGCGGGTCTGTTTATTTACTGTAGGCTGCTGAAACCACAGGCCTTTATTTTGGGCAAGCCTGCATTCGTTCATTATCCATTCATTCATTCAACCTTTATTTATTCTCGAGGGTCATTGAGGGAAGCCCTCATTTTCAATGAAGCCTAGATTACAGAAGCCGCAAAGCACAAAGTTTTCGATGTCCCAAAGAGAGCCATACTTTATTGTTTTTAACGATCTCTATGCTACTCACAAAAATGTAGGCATGGGGACATGATGAAGTAGGCTATCCAACTGTCGTGGTTAAATTATTGTGATTACGAGCCAGTGGTTTTCAAACATTATGCATTGACTTCGGACATCTAATTAAATGCAACAGGCTCATATCGTCCTCGCATTCTGAAAATGAGGACCAGTGTTTTTTGTCAAATTGCAAATAGCTATTCGTTTTAACTATTTTTTTGATGGTATGAAGTGCTTTTGTATAGGCTACTATCTTAATCTTGGAATATGGGGGGGAAGTGGCGCCTGCAGTCAGCCAAATATGAATGTAATTCTACGCATAAAGCAGATGTATTTGTTTATTGTACAGAAAAATAAATATGACATGTCAAGCAGTCAATTGACTACATTGCAGTCAAGAAGAGGGCAAATTAAGACACTGTTTTGATTTTATGTAGTTACGCTACCCCCCAACACTGACAATAACATAGATAGCAAAATTAAGATATTTTTTAGTTTTGTGGAGCGGCACCGTAGGCTATCAAAAGCAGATTTCGATTTTTCGCTACCACCGTGTAGTCAAGGCTTAAGCCATTCCCAAGTAGCCTTAATCGAGGTAATGTTTAATTACGATTTATTTTGTTATTGAATTCAGAGGCTGGGATTCCTCGGTAACAATTACGTTTAAAGGTAGCCTAGCCTCCTGCTTTTTCAGAAGGGGCGGCAGTCAGGCTACTGACAGAGCGATGTACAGTGGCAGAGCGACGCATAGTGGCTGAAAGTGGTATTAAAGCTTCACGCAGCTTCACGCCTCGTAATGCGCGACTGAAGTGGCCATTTGAAATAGATGCCCACTGTAGTCTTTTTTTTCGCAATTGAAATGTCTTTTGTGTGTATGTGAAGCGTTGAAATACATCTGGGTACACAATGTGCCGCATGTGTGGATGTAGAGACATTGCTTCAAAAAAAGCAGTTAGCGTAGTAGCAGGTGGCCCTGCGTCCAGTAAGTTCTGGGCAGCGCCTTCATCATGTGAACGTGATGACCTGTTTATCCTGTAGGTGAATTGCCAGCATCCTTACTGGTGGTTGTTTTCGTTGGATGAGGAAATCGTTTATTCGCCAGTAGGCCTCAGATGCAGTGATGTAACATCCCAACTCATAGCGTGTCACTTCATCGCGTTGAAGTTCTTCCCGGGTCTCGTCAGGAACATCCAACATTGATCCAAACATTGATCTGGACCTTTCTCCAAGTATTTGTACAGATACTTGACACTGGAGACAGCGCAGATACAGTAAGAATAAGTTCATCAGTGAGAGCTGTTTTTAACAGTTACGTGTCAGTTCAAGACGGCTGGTGAGTGCTAGGACTTGTTGTAAGTGGTGCTATGAGAGGAGATGTTCTCTAAAGAGCTGGGTCTTCAGGCAGTGTTCCTACAAGCCACCAACGAGGAGCAACAGATGAGAAAAGTTTGGATTGGCCTGAGCGTACCGGTGGTAGAGCTAGACGTCGTTCGTCTGAGGAGCGCAGCGGTCTAGAGGTAGCGATGTCTGTATGAGGGCATTCAAGTAGGCGGGAGCAGAACCGGAGACTACTTTGTATGCAAGCGTTAGAGCCTTGAATTTGATGCGGGCCGCCATCGGTAGCCAGTGTAGCTGGATGAGCAGCGGGGTAACGTGTCCTTTTGGGTTGGTTGTAGACCAGGCGTGCTGCCGCGTTCTTGATCATCTGAAGGGGTTTCACTGCGCAGGCTGGAAGACCTGTCAGGAGGGCGTTGCAGTAGTCGAGTCGTGAGATGACTATTGCCTGAACCAGAAGTTGGGTAGCATCTTGAGTCAAGTAAGTCCTGATTTTCCGTATGTTGTAGAGTGCGACGGCATGACCGCCGACTGAGGCAACATGATCTGAGAAGTTTAGTTGGTTGTCGAGAACAATTCCTAGATTTCTTGCAGTCCTGGTAGGTGAAACAGACAGGGAGTGAAATTTGATGTTGATGTCGTGGTGTATGGTAGGTTTAGCTGGGAGGACCAGCAGTTCAGTCCTTGAGAGGTTCAGCTGGAGGTGGTGTACCTTCATCCATGTAGCTATGTCAGAGAGGCAATCCAAGATCCGTGCTGAAACCAAGGGGTCATCAGGTGGAAAGGACAGATAGAGCTGTGTGTCGTCTGCATAGTAGTGGTATGAGAAGCCATGCGAACGGATAATCTGTCCCAAGGAGGTGGTGTAGATAGCAAAGAGAAGGGGGCCCAGCACTGAGCCCTGGGGGACCTGTGGTAAGATGGTGAGGTGCAGAAAGCTGACCAAGCCATGATACGTTAAACGAGCATCCTGTGAGGTAGGATTCAAACCAGGAGAGAGCAGAACCGGAGATTCCCATGTTAGCGAGTATAGAGAGAAGGATGCGGTGATTAACCGTGTCAAAGGCAGCCGATAAAAGGGTAGTGTGTCACGCAGAATAAGTACTGATGACCGAGCGGTCGCCCTGGCTTCTTTCAAGGCTTCTGTTACAGACAGCAGAGCCGTTTCGGTAGAGTGGCCACTTTTGAACCCAGACTGATTTGGATTCAGAAGGTTGTTCTGTGAAAGGAAGTCAGAGACCTGTTTGGAGACTGCTCGTTCAATGCCTTTGGATAGGAAAGGCAGGAGTGAGACAGGGCGGTAGTTCTCGACTTGAGTAGGGTTGAAAAAAGCTTTCTTAAGTAACGGTGTTACCCGGGCCATTTTGAACGCTGTTGGAAATGTGCCGGAGGTTAGCGAGGCATTGATTACATGTATGATAGCTGGTGCGATGGTCGGGCTGATGGACTGAAGTAGGCCGTGGGGTATATGGTCCAGCGAGCATGTAAATGGGGCGGCTACATGTCAGGAGTCTAGATACTTCACTCTCGAGAGAAGCGAATGCTGAAAAAGATGTTCCAGCAGCCTCTAGAGGTTGTAGGAGTCACGGTATCTGAGTCAGATGCGTTGTGTGGGCATGGAGGGAATTGACTGCTGATTGCCGCCACTTTGTTTGTAAAAAATGAGGCAAGGGTATCCGCAGTAAGGCTGGATGGAGGAGGAGGCAGCTGAGGGTTGAGTAGCGATTTGAAGGTTGAGAAAAGTTTTTGAGTCTCTGTAACGCTGTTGATTTTGTCATTGTAGAAAGCCGTCTTAGCAGCAGTGATGCTGGCTGAGAAGGAGGTCAGGAAGTGTCTGGTAGTTTTTGAGGTCATCAGTTAGTTTGGTTTGTGCCATTTCCTCTCCATGGCTCTGAGTTTGATGCTCGCGTCGGGAGAGTATCATTTAGCCATAGATGAGAGCGTTTGGATCGAGCTGGCCTTGTGGTAAGAGGGCACAGCTCGTCAAGACACAAGCTCAGTGTGGAGCAGAGCGAGTCTGTGGCCTCATTAACCCTCTAGGCGCCACAGGCGACTATAGTCGACAAGATGCGGTACTGAATAAAGCGGCCGATTTAGTCAAATAGGGTGTCATATTTCGTTCGACTTCCACTCCACTAGATGGCAGACATGTCATCGTCATCCCCGAAGTCGAAAAAGGACACGCTTTAAACACTTTCTAGCTACAGCGCATTGAATCAGTGCATGAAATACCGAGCTGAGTGTGCGTGTGAGCCACTTTGTCAGAGCGATATTGTCAACGTCAGCAAGTATTTGCATTAGATTATCGTCTAATGGCATCAAAAAAAAGTTTACCTGAAATGAAGTGTTGGGTCTTCTATTCAAGGACCCTGATTCTGAAGGGGAATATCTGCCTTCAGAAAATGACGGTGATTCGTTTAGTGAGGGCTTCAGATCGTCCCTGCCTTGCAATGATGCAGCTGGACAAAGTGAGAGTTTACTCCATGGTTTAGCTTACACCAAGCACAAACGTTGACTCGTTTGCCCAATGTCACTGGTGGGAATAATGTTTCACGGGTTCGAGTGTTCATCGGGAAGTTAGCAGGGTGTTAGTGGTGTGGCTTAACGAGGCTGGAGGTAGCCTAATATCCATAGCGCTAGCTTCTGTCTTCTGAGCGTGTACCTCCCACAATCGCGGCGACAGTAACGTGGTGGAGCCTTTGTCTAATGCCACTGGGTATGTTAGGCGAGGGTCGGGGCTCATAGGGACAGTTAGGGGGAAACGTTGTGGCAGTGTGGGGAGTCGCAATGAGAATGACAGTAGGCCTAGTCCTGAAGCTGGGCGCAAATTCTCTCCACTGGCGCGAGGCAGATCTGGCCATGCTGCTCGCATGGTGGAGGTGGTGACACGCTCTCTCCCTCTCCCACACACACACACACACACACACACACATTAGGTCATGCATAGTCTATCACAAGATGATGGGAATGCCGGCCCTGTATGGATAGGGATAGGGAGTCATTATCTCTACAGCAAAAGGCCTGCTACATAAAAAAAAAAAAAGTCAGCCATTTAGTAATGATTTACACTGTTGATTTGCTATCTACTTCCCTGATCATTTAGGACATACAGTACACTATGTGTTCCTTTTTGTGTGTTCATGTCCTTGTGATGTGTGTGTCTTTGTCAGCTAAGAAAAAAAGCAAAAAAACATCAACAAAAACAACAAAAAGAAAAAAAAAACTAACATTGTCTCTTGTCTTGTCTCGTCATCTCACTCCTGATCTGTGCCTTGCCGTGGCAAATGAGCTTTTGAACTAAACAGGTCTTGTCTACTTGTGTTTGTGTGTCATCTGAATAATATATATGTGCCCCATACATGGAATCAGAGTGCCTACTGTATGTAGTAAATGGAAAATCTCTACAGCAAAAGGCAAGTCTACCGCTACATGCATTTGGTTTGTTTCTGCCATTTATTAGTAATGATTTACACAGTTTGTTCACTACTTACTATTTACCTGAGCATTCAGTATTGTGCAATATAGCATACAGAAGGTGAGGGACATTTTGGGGGGAAAGAAGTGGTGCATTTGATCATTCAAACATGCAACTTTTCATGAAAATTCTATAATCCAAGATGGCCGCCACCATATGACGTCATAATATGCAAATTAGATATAAACATTTAATCTCTACATACACTTTGGGTCATCCTTAATATTTCTCTAATTTACAGAAAGTCTCTATCTCTTATCACTTTTAAGATATAGCCTTTTGAAATGAAGATGTCAAAATTGATCGTTTCGGAAAAAAACCTCTGGCGCCTAAAGGGTTAACCTCCAGAGAGGAGAAGGTGTTGAGTAGAGGTAGACCGGAGGCAACCACAGAGGAAAAGTACGTTGGAGACAGGTTCCGGATGTTGCGGCGGAACGTGACTGTTCTGTCAGGCTGACGTTGAACTGGATGAAGAAGTGGTCAGAAAGATGGAGAGGCGTCACCATGAGGGTGTCTGTGTTGCAGTTCCGAGTGAGGATTTGCCAGCTTTGTGAGTAGGTGGGCTTTAACCCTTTAGCCGCCAGGGTTTAAAAAGAATGAATTGGATTTGTACATCAAAATTTCAAAAGGCCATGGCTTGCAAGTGGTCAGAGATAAAGTCCTACTGTAAATGTGAAAATCATTTAGTATGAACAGAAGTTTATGAAGAGGGTAAATGTACTCATCTAATTTGCATATTATGATGTCATTGGATGGTAACCACTGTGAATTATGCACATTTCAGTAAATACTAGATGTTGAACATATTTGAGCAGTTTTACTTTCTTTTTTTGTCATTTCACCGACATAACAAATGAACAGGAATACAGTCACATGTAAACCAACAATAGTAAACTATTACTATAATCACAAACACTATGCTACTATACAATAAAGTAGCCTGGTCAAATCAGTTCCATATCGCGGGTGACTTTGTAGTTCTTCAGAGCCCTATTTTTACAACCCCTGCTGTCTATACCACGTCCATTACGGACACTATCATCACTACTGTCACTGGCACCTCCAGCTATGTTGGGAAGAGGGTCGAAATAAGCATGGTATGCTTAGTGGACACTGTCGCAAAGACGTACCTCCATTCACAGACGCACCGTGACTATCAGTCAATAGACAATCGATCATATTCTCCAAAAGGCAGATATTCTCCTTCAGAATCAGAAAAAGTGAATAACAGATCCAAGACTTCATCACACGTGAATTTTTTTTTCAACATTTGGTGTATTTCTGCTTCAATTTGTGCAAAACTATGGCCCGCATCTCTTCCGCGTTATGGAGGAAATGCACGTCTTCTTCGTGTGTTTCTCGCGTGTTTTTCGAATGCTTCCTGAAAACTTTGAAAAAAAAGGTTGAGCTTGAATCGAAGCTCTGGGTGTCTGCCAACTAGTGGTCAAGAGTACAAATGATATTTTACACTGTACTCGCGTCTATCATCTGTTTTATTCAGTAATGACGCTTGTCGCAATATTGCGACATGGACGGTTAGAGGGTTAAACCAGTGAGGTCAAAGGAGTGGATCAGGGCCAAAAAGTCCGCTGAGCCTGGGGCATCTAAGTGGATGTTCATATCGCCGAGAACGAGAAGCGGACAGTCATGCTCAGGGATGGAGGACAGCAGAGTGTCAAGTTCGTCCATAAAGTCGCGTAGTTGGCCTGGAGGGCGGTAGATGACCAGCACATAGAGTTTTGCTGGGGCGATCACTGTGATGGCATGGAATTTGAATGAGACATATTTGTTTGAAGGCAGTAGCGGGGTGAATTTCCATTTGTTGGAGATCAGCAGGCCGTCCCACCTCCTCGTCCAGATGGACGAGGGGTGTGGGATAGTGTAAGGTTAGTGGAGAGTGCAGCTGGGGTGGCAGTGTTCTCTGGTTTGATCCAAGTCTCAGTGAGAGCAAGGAGTTCCAACGAAAGGTGGTTGGCATAGCCAGCTATGAAGTCTGTTTTGTTGACTGCGGATTGACAGTTCCACAAGCCCATGGAGAAGGAGGTTTCTGTAGGTGAGGACTGTTTAAGTTGCTGGAGGTTAAGCAGATTTCTGCCCCTTTTGGCATGATGCCGTTTTCTGCTATGGCCGGTGATAACAGATATGGTGGAATGGCACATTTTTTTGCCTTTGTCGGCGCCTGTGCTCGGTGAACTTGCACAGATAAACTTGCTCGTCTTGACCGCGTCCGTCTGAAACGTGTACGGCTGAAACGAGGGCTGACGCTTATGCTGACGCTTCAGCAACATCCTCTATTGTTATGCTGACAGGAATTGCATGCAGCTGTCCTCGCGTCTCACTAATGATGAATCAGTGTAGACCGCCCCCTCTGACGTTAGCACAGCTTAGATTGTTCAAAAGGGTGTTAATTACGGTCAACTGAAAGTCTGCTCGCTCACACAGACCAAAACTCGCAGTTTCAAGTAGCCTCCTCCCTCAGCTGTTCCCAAACGCCCAGAGTCCAATTCTAAAGAATTGGAGAGGATTGGCCAAAAGTAGCTTATGTGTTCTTCCTTTCTCTCTCTCAACGCACTGCAGTTGTTCACAGTACAACAATAGTAAGACACAAGACTCCAATACACCCAGTGCAAGTGTCTATCACACTCCAGGACTATTCTTCACAACATTTTTCAGAGACATCAAACACTAAATAGCATAGTGTTGTGCAGCTTTCACCTGATATTCAGAGAGATTCATTGTATGCTAGACTTCTACATAAGGGTGATGAGAGCATGTGCCAAAATAAACAAGCCACTGTGCACATGCTCTTGACATCTTATTACATAATTTAGATGAAGAATATCTAAATGATCAGTCTAACACTACAATTTCAATCTTAAAATGTAGCTTGAATGGTTCTATTGGTTATGGGTAATGACTGTTTTGTTGGGGCTATGAGAACTGTGTTTGTGGGTGTGGCTATGAGATTGGTCACCCTGATGGACGAGACTATCATGCAAAGCTATGTTTCAATGCACTTTGAATTGAAGTGGTATATACATTGCAATGTATAGTAAATCCACATTTGTAAAGGAATCTCAAAATTATAAGCCGCTGAATATGAATGCTGTCAAACAACCACAAGAGGATGTTAAAAAGAAAATAGCCAACTCTTGTTATCTCTGTACTTGTACTCTGCACAATGCAAGTAAAGATTAATTTGATGTAATAATATATTTTCTCTGTTGGTGTATGTATGATGTCAGTCAAGTTAAACAAAAAGTACAGTAACTTTTTTTTTCTGAAAGTTGAACTGGTGCCCGTGTTGCACTCCATGTCAAAGCACCTACTTTGGTATGTTGATAATCATATCTGATGTTTAAATGTGTACTAAAATATAAAATGGCTCTTGACACTAACTAATATTTCTTATACATGTGTTGAAAAAGCACATTATGGTGTGCCTTGTCTGGCCTTATATCTGAACCTGGATGGAGAAAATTGGTCACAACATGACACAAAGTGTCTCGTAATGAACATAACAAGAAACAGGTGAGGCGGTGACAATGCTAATAAACAGAAACAGGTGGGGCATGGGGACAGAGACACTTTAACTGAAACACATGGCTATATAAACAAAACATCACATGGTATAAGTAAACAAATGTTCACCGCAACCTTGGAAAAAGACACTCACCCAAAGGCATGTAAACCATTTTTGATGCCTTCATTAATGTAGTTTGAGTAAAGCTACCAACTCAATAATATTTGTGCATGTGCTAATTGAAACACATTCTTTTCAATGATATGGTTGTCTGTAAGGAAGACGTTGTCATACATGTGAAAAATATACATAAAACTTAAATGTGAAATTATTTTTGTATCATTTTTAATGTGTCATAAATCATAGATTTTGATTTCTTCCGGATATATTTCTACCTGTTAACTCATTGAATGCCAAGCAGTTTTCGGAAGCTTTGTCCTAGAGTGCCAGCAATCTAGACCATTGTTGATGATTTTTGTACAGCCACAGCATATTCTGTGTTATAGCTACGAACACATACAATGGTTTGTTTAAAAGGTGAGACTGCAAGGTGCAAACCGTGTATTTCTACACGCCTCTGTTCCTGAGAAATCCCAAGCTAAACAGTGGCTAGTTTTCATCAAAATCGCTGTTTTTTTTCTAGAAATGGAGATATAACATCTTTCATGACATATGAAGTGTTGCCTGTTACTTACTTGTGTAAACTTTCCGGGAAGTGATCAGCAAGACCTGGCGAGACTGCCACCTAGTGATGGACCCACGAAAATGGCCTGGTTTTGACCTGACGTGCATGCGTCACTGATTCGACCCAAAGCGGCAACCGATAAAATGTCCAGATAAAATGTCCAGATTGTGCGTTTTCATGAGTTTTCGATCGTCATATATTTCATTTCCATTAATCACAGAGTTCCCAAAATCACATATAAGGTGTGTTAGAGTGTCTAGTTTAAGTAATTTAAAAAAAGCTAAAAACGTAATATTACGTTTTTGGCACTCAACGCATGGGAAGGAAAAACTTAATATTATGTTTTTGGCACTCAAAGAGTTAATAATTAATAATTTATAATAATAGTGCCCTGCGCCACGGAGCTGTGAGAACAACACCTCTCTGCTAAATGACCTGAACAGTTTTTTCGCCCGTTTTGAAGCACAAAATGACACTCAACCACAGAAAACCCCACCTCCCCCCACGACCAACCCCTGTACCTGTCCTCTGCCAGCGTGAAGAGGACTCTAGCCACCATTAACCCACGCAAAGCAGCAGGCCCAGACAACATACCAGGCCAAGTGTTGAAGGACTGTGCAGAAGAGCTGAAGGATGTTTTTACAGACATTTTCAACACCTCTCTGGAGCAAGCAGTCATCCCATCACTTTTCAAAGCTGCTACCATCATACCCGTGCCAAAGAAATCATCACCATCATGCTTCAATGACTACCGTCCTGTAGCACTCCGCCCATAATCATGAAGTGCTTCAACAGCTAGTCATGTCACACATCAAAGCCACCCTACCCCCACCCTGGACCCCTTCCAGTTTGCATACCGGCAAATGATCCACGGAGGATGCAATCTGCTCTGCCCTCCATCCAGCCCTCACCCACTTGGACAATAAAGACTTCATATCACGAGAATGCTGTTCATAGACTTCAGTTCAGCATTCAATACCATAATACCACAACAACTCATCAGCAAACTGGACAAGCTAGGATTCAGCACCTCCCTCTGCAACTGGCTGCTGGACTTCCTGTTGCAGAGACCACAAGCAGTGCGTGTCGGGAACAACACCTCAAGCACTCTGACCCTGAGCACGGGGGCCCGCAAAGTGTGTGCTCAGCCCCCTACTCTTCACACTGCCAACACATGACCGTACAACCACTCCACAGCTCCAACCATCTGTTGAAGTTTATGATGACACAACACTGGTGGGCCTCATCACTAAGGGCGATGAGGCTCACTACAGAGAAGAAGTAGACTTGCTGGCTAAATGGTGCAAAGACAACAACCTCCTGCTGAATGTCAGCAAGACCAAGGAGATTGTTGTCAACTTTCAGAGAGACCACAAACAACTGCCACCACTGTCCATCGACGGAGATGCTGTGGAGAGAGTGAGCAGCACAAAATTCCTGGGGGTGCATCAGCGGCGACCTCTCCTGGACCACTAACACGGCATCATTGGCGAAGCCCAGCAGCAGCCTCTACTTGTTATTAAATTGAAGAAGGCAAGTGCCACGCCTCCGTCATGACCACATTCTACACAGGGACCATCGAGAGCATCATGTCCAGCTGCATCACAGTGTGGGGCGGAAGCTGCACAGATCAGAACTGGAAGACCCTCCAGCGCATTGTTAACACAGCTAAGAGGATCATTGGAGCACCACTCCCCTCCCTGCAGGACATTTACACCACCCGCCTCACCCGCAAAGCACTAATGACTATTGTCAAGGACACAACCCACCCTGCACACGAACTGTTCAGCCTCCTGCCCTCTGGAAAGAGGTACAGGAGCCTCCTCCCCACCACCAGACTTGCAAGTAGGTTCATCCACCAAGCAATCAGGATGCTGAACACTCTACCCACTCTCCCATCACTGACAGCCCCCCACCCACCAGCCAGCCAGGAACCTAGGATCCTGTCTACCCTAGCCCCCAACACCCCCAGGACCGCCTGTGGAACTGTGGAACTGCACTGTGACTGCAAGAGCCCTAACGTGTTGCTGCTTCATATCAAGCCTGATATACTTGAAATGACTGCATTTCAATGTAAATATACAGTACACACAAGCACAAGTTAAACTTCATGTAAATGTTATCAATGTTATTTATCACTCTGCCACAATGCTGTTGCTACTACTATGTCAGAAGGTTACGCTAAGACTATGTAAATATACAACACAACTACTGTACCTCTATTTTTTATATATGTTCTATATTTTGATATGTTCTATATTTCAGTCTCAGACTTTAATGTCTGTATGTGGTATGTCTGTATATTTTTTATTGTCTATGGCTATGTCTATGTCTAAAGTATGTCTATGTCTGTATTTAAAGTATGTCTATGTCTGCATGGGAAAGTAAGAAATGAAATTTCAATTCTTTGTATGACCAGTGCATGTAAAGAAATTGACAATAAAGCCGACTTGACTTGACTTAATAATGCACTACAATATGTCTTTTTTATATATACATGTAAAAGATCTGATGTGGTTGACTTGAAGATATAATGGTCAAAAGTTGCTATTTTTTTTTATTTAATGCCATATTCATCATGCCATAACTTGGCAAATATTAATCTCTGGGCCAAATAACTTTGCATTTGAAAACATCTACAGTCGCGTGCAATATTCCCTGAAAATGTCAAGCATCTAACATGAATTATTTAAATGTAATGACCCAAGGAACTTAGTGATTTTACAAAATCGGCATTTTTATCAGACTAACGACCCTGTTTTTAAGCCTCCATATCTCAGAAAATAAAGTAGATACAAGCTTCAACTTTTGCACAGTAGTTGTTGGGTATTATAGCATTATTGACATAAAGTATGAAGCAAATCCAAGATGGTCAGGCGGGAGGCATCTGTTGATTTGGCACGGAATGACCCTTAAGACTCTCTTTAGCCAGTAAATCTAAAAACTCTGGAGCACTTTCGTAGATAAGTAATAAGCTACAAGTATGTTGGGAAACAATCAGAAAAACCAAACGAACGATCTTAACATGAATCGTAGAAAACCCTCGTAAGTGTGTGTATCCATCGTTATTGGGAAACCGGGCCCAGGCCTCTATTTGAGACCGGCCTTTATTTATTATGACCGCCGCGCAGCGAAGCGGGCTGGACTGGACCCCCTGAAACGAGGGTAGGGCAGACACACAGTTTTCTGTGAATATCTCGAGAACCATAGGGTTTAGGAGGACCACCTTTTTTATGTTGATCTTAAGGGGCCATGTCAACCCATTCCATAACCACTCATTTCATGTATAGCGCCACCTAGTTAAAAACAAAAAAGTAAAAAAGAGGTGTTGTAATTGCGTATATCTGTGACCTAACATAGTCAAAACTGCACAAAATTGGAAAGTGTAGGATCATTATGACACCCTGCACGCCAAGTTTCATGGAATTCCGCCCATGGGGGCCACACAATAAATTAATTTATGTTACTGTACACCAACTGGCCTGTAGGTGGATGGAGACAGTTTTCTGTGAATATCTCTGAAAACCGTGGGGCCTTGGAGGACCACCTTTTTTTTGTGCTGTTGGTCTTAACCCTTTAGTCACCAGGGTTTAAAAAATATAAATTGGATTTTTACATCAACATTTCAAAAGGCCATGGCTTGCAAGTGGTCAGAGATAAAGTCCCACTCTTAATGTGAAAATCATTGAGTATGACCAAAAAGTTTATGAAGGGGTAAATTTACTCATCTAATTTTGCATATTATGGCGCCACTGGATGGCAACCACCGTGAATTATGCACATTTCAGTAAATACTAGATGTTGAACATATTTGAGCAGTTTTACTTTTTCTTTTTTTGTCATTTCACCCGACATAACAAATGAACAGGAAAAACAGTCACATTTAAACCAACAATAGTAAACTATTACTATAATCACAAACACTATGCTACTATACAATAAAGTAGCCTGGTCAAATCAGTTCCATATCGCCGCGTGACATTGAAGTTCTTCAGAGCCCTATTTTTACAACCTCTGCTGTCTATACCATCCATTACGGACACTATCATCACTATTGTCACTGGCACCTCCAGCTATGTTGGACAGAGGGTCGAAATAAGCATGGTATGCTTAGTGGACACTGTTGAAAAAAGATCCTCCATTCACAGACACCCGTGACTATCAGTCAATAGACGATCGATCGTATTCTCCAAAAGGCAGATATTCTCCTTCAGAATCAGAATAGGTGAATAACAGATCCAAGACTTCATCACGCGTGAATTTTTTTTTTTCAACATTTGGTGTATTTCTGCTTCAATTTGTGCAAAACTATGGCCCGCATCGCCTCCGGCGTTATGGAGGAAATGCACGCTTCTTCGTGTGTTTCTCAAGTTTTTCGCGAAGCTTCCTGAAAACTTTGAAAAAAAGGTTGAGCTTGAATCGAAGCTCTGGGTGTCTGCCAACTAGTGGTCAAGAGTACAAATGAGATTTTACACTGTACTCGCTTCTGTCGTCTGTTTTATTCAGTAATGACGCTTGTCGCAATATTGCGACATGGGCGGTTAGAGGGTTAAGGGGCCATGTCAACCCATCCCATTACCACTTATTTCATGTATAAGCCACCTAGTTAAAAAATGAAAAAAACAAAAAATTAGGTGTTTTAATCACAATATCTCTGGCTGACATGGTCAAAACTGAAATTGAAAGTGTAGGATCATTATGACACCCTCCGAATGCATGCCAAGTTTCATGAACTTTCATTCATGAGGGGCCATACACAAAAATAATTTATGTGTACATTTAGTGACCGTTACCAACAGAGTTTTCTGTGAATATCTTGAGAACTGTAGGGCCTAGGATGACCAATTTTTTGAGTGTATGTTTGCCTCAGGGGTCATGTTAACCCATTCCATATGCACACATGTGCATAAACAGATACACACGCGACACACATACATTCACAGTAATCATAACGTAAGACACATACTCACACAGTAGACATATGTAATGCGATGCATGCACATGCACACAAACAGGCACATACGCAGGCACACACACACACACACACACCCACCCACACACACATAAACATAAACATGTACACTATCAACAATTCAAGAATTTCTCAGAATTATGAACAGGCAAGATGGGGTGGGGTTGTATAAAATGTATTTTACAAGTGAAATCATGTTTTGATACTTGTTGTCTAGCAGATACCAGTGAGAATTGAGTGTGCATAATGCAATTCAGTGAGACAGATAGAATCATATATGCCTTTCAGCGTGACTTATTTTTTGTGGAAAAATGTGCTGGACTGGGCGGTGGTCATATTTTGTAACGCTTCTGCGGTACATCTAGTTATTATGTAGCAACACACCAGGCATGTAAAAGGGACAGGCCTATTTGGGACTCAGCATTTATTTGAAGTTTTACTGTACAGACACATGCATACCACAAATCACTACAATTACAACTGTATAAAATGCAAACAGATTTCTTATATTATTACTCTATTCTATTACTATTTTATATCTGGTTTTAGATTTCATTTCAGTGTGGAATTCTGAGGTCCTGCACATGTTCATGTGTGTGTGTTCTTTTATCTGCAGCTCCTGTGACTCTGGATCCCAACACTACACACCCAAATCTCATCCTGTCTGAGGATCTGACCAGTGTGAGATATGTTAAAAATAACCCACAGAGGTTTGATAAGTATGCCTGTGTCCTGGGCTCTGAGGGCTTTAATTATGGCACTCACTGCTGGGATGTCGAGGTTGGAGAGAACACAATGTGGTGTGTGGGTGTGATGTCCCAGTCTCTCCAGAGGAAGGGAGATTTTATATCCAAGAGAGGACGGTGGATTTTGGATTATCTAGATGGTACATATAGAGCATGTGCTCCACCACTGCCCTACACTCCCTTCACAGTGCAGCAGAAACTCCAGAGGATCAGAGTGCAGCTGGACTGGGACAGAGGAAAGGTGTCATTCTCTGACCCTGATACTAACACACACCTACACACTCTCACACACACTTTCACTGAAAGAGTATTTCCATACTTTTTTCCTGGCACCTCTTCGTTGAGGATCTTACCAATGAGTCCTCAGTAAAAGCAGCAGCACTGATGGAGTTGATATGTCTCTGACTGGACTGGTGTGATGATGAGGGTGGAGGTCAGATAGGCCTGGCTGATGAATGTTGTGGATGTGTGTCATGCTGAACAATCTGAGGGGTATTTCACAACTGTGAGAGGTGGGGACAGAGACACTATTAACTGAAACACATGGCTATATAAACAAAACATCACATGGTATGAGTAAACAAATGTCCACAGCAACATTGTAAAAAAAGACAATCACCCATAGCCATGAGAACAGTCTCAATTGAACTCAACTAATCACTCCAACTAACTAACTAACTGCCTCCTGAACTAAGTCATCCACTATAGATTTAATCTAACAAACCTGACAAAATCATAGCTAGTGGAGTCTTTGACCTAGGGGTCAGCGACCACTGCCCCATAGTCAAGGCCGTAGTCACCATAGACATTGAGGGGGACGTGTCCTCCCCCAATATTCAAATATGACCAAAATGCCCCCCCCCCCCCAATATATACGGACATAGAAAAATAAATAAAAGAAAAAACTCTACAGGAAACCAACAACCACCATCATCTGAAATGTAATCAAACATAAATAACGCACAAATTAGTGACCTAGTGATGGTTCCAGAGTAGCCTACACCCCCTGAGTGGTTTGACCTGGTGGTTTTCCGTTTTTTAGGGGTGACCTGATTGTGTCCTCTTTTTAGTTTGTGAAAAAAGAGAAAACACTGCCTCAAAAGGCTATTTTGAACTTATTTGTGAACGACAGAGGAAAAACGCACATGCAATTTAAGCTGTAAACACGTTTGAGGCTCTAGAATAACAAAATTCTGGATCGATTTGTAAGGTCTCAAAGAGGACATGCCCTGGAAAAAGAGCCCATCTGGTCACCCTAGTTTTTAAGTTAGTGGCGCATGCCATCAAAAGCTTCCATTTGCTGCACCCTACCAAAGATCCTTGATTACTGTACTAGCTCGCTTTTTACCCTCTCTGACCCTACTGCGGTGAGGTAGGGCTGGCAACAATATCGCAAAAGCTCACAATTCTCACAAAACTTGTTGGAAAGGTGTAGCACTGTCTAAGGAAATCCCATACATTTTGGAGCCAATCAGACACAAAGGGAACTTTGAAACATTTTCCATATTGTAACCTATACTCCGCAATGATAGCGAAAGTGAAAAGTTTTATTTTAAATGATGAATTTGTGCAAGCCTGTGTCATTCTTTGCTTTCACATCATACAACATAAATAATGCATTCATATGCTAGTACTAATGCCAGGAATTACCCTGTTTATAGGCCTCTTAGAAATGGTTGTTGCATCTTGCATATTATTTAGATGCGCACTCGATCGTGCATCCATGCGGGCAAAACATAGGAATCAAATGTGGCTACGGCACACAAGTTGGAAAAAACGTCGTAACAACTTGTTTGTGATTTTTAATCATATTTTTTGCATGGCCCTCAGACCCCACCACAGATTTGGTCCCCCCCAATGTTGACATCATGACTACGTCCTTGCCCATAGCTTTTATCAGAGACACACACTTAAAGAAGGCACCCTCTCGCATTGTCTTAGAAATATGAAGCAATTTAATGAGCAGGCATTCCTAAATGATCTGTATTGCAGCAACATCCACAGCACCTCTGAAAATCTCTGATGTTACGCTAGCCCTGGACTTCTTTCGCAAGTCCTTTCTCTCTATTGCTGACATCCATGCCCCCCTTAAAAAGCACAGAGTACAAAACAGATCAAATCCTTGGTTTTCTGTCCATTTTACTTCTTTCCAGATGCAAAGCTTGGTCGTTGGCCAGACGTACAAAAATCTGACCTCGACTGGGCCACCTTCAGAGAAATCAGAAATAAATTTACTTTGAAGGTCAGACAAGCTAAATCAAATTATCCTCTCAACTTGCTTTCTAATTCCTATTCAAATCCCACTCTTTTCTGGAAAGCATTTAAATCAATCACCTCCAACGCAACTGCTTCCATCCCTTCCTCTATAATGCTTGAAAATAACATTTTACAGAACCCCACTGAGATCTGTGCAGCCTTTAATAACCTTTTTTTTTAAAAGTCTAGTGAACTTAAGGACCACCCTGCTCCCATCCCTCGATGAGGCCCCAGGCAGGTACCTCAACTCCTGGTGTTCAGTTCTCTTTAACCCCCTTCACGGTTAGTGAAGTTCTAGGGGCTCTGAATGGCTTGGATCCGAAGAGCTTCACTGGAGAAGACAATCTTGACCCCTGTCTACTAAAGTTATCTGCTCCAGATATTCACAGAAAACTGTGTCTGCCCTACCCTCCTTTCGGGGGGTCCAGTCCAGCGGGGGGGCTACAGATCAAAACGAAAAACGATGGTTCCACGCTATCCATGTGGGGCTACATGCCCACCAAGTTTCGTGTACCCCGGTCTTTCAGTGTCCCGGGAATCCTTGATGGAAAATTGGCCATGGGAAAAAAAAAAAATCTGACTAAATCTATATGACCAGCTGCTTAAGCTCTTGGCGGTCATAATAATGTCAGGCGTCTTGCACCTCTCAAACTGGGCTATCAGGTACAGTAACCTAAAGAAGAATTGAAATTATGAAATATGACTAAGGCATTAAAATGCTGCTTTTTTGTCAGGATACTTTTTCACTGATTTATTTTTAAAATATGAGCTATGAGTGTGAATGTTATATATTCCATCCCCTAATTCTGTTTTACTGGTTTATTTGACAAATAATCTATATGGATTTGCTCTATAAAGACCTTATGTCTGTTTGGGGTTGTTTTGAGAGCCTATTGATGTATCTCAGAATAAAGGAATGTCTACAACATTAGTGATGTTTTTTTTGTGTGTGTGAATGTATTTTACTTAACTCATCAGATGTAGTTGGATACTCATGAACGCATGTCTCTAATAGCCACAATAGGAGTAATTTTAGCAACACCGTATTTTGTGTGGCCCATAACGACCCAGTGGATCATGAAAACGTGCCAAATTCCTTGCTTGTTGTTGGTGCGTGCCAAATTCATTAATCTTGTTCAAGGTGCACACCACGGCTGTAAATTGCTCAGCCCCAAAGCCCCCCTCCACCATGGTTCCTATATTGCCAGATTCAGGACAGTCTGCCCAACACATGAAAAAGATGAAAGTCATGTCCAGCTGACAGAGATACATTTCAAAATAAGAATGGTATAATACACTTTTTGTCTTTGTATTGTTTAAAAAAACAAATCAATGCAAGTATTTATATGAATTGGTGGCAGATCTGGGTAGCCTAGACTTTTCTGAAAACATATAGCATGTGTAAATGGCACTTACAACGACCAGGATAAATGCTTATAACTAAAGGTAGTGAGAATGGCCAAAAATAGAGTAGGGCTAAATAAAACAAATGGCATTTATTTCCGTAAGGCACACACCACATATTTTTCACATTTGCTCAGCCCCAGAGAATCCCTCCACCATGGCAATGATATTGCCAGATTCAGGACAGTCTGCCCAACACACACACATGTGCCAGCTGACAGCTTGCAGTGGTGAGATACATGTCAAAATATAAGAATTTTTATAATACACTTTTTGTATTTTTATTATTTAAATCAATGCAAGTATTAATACATGAAATTGTGGCAGATCTGGGTAGCCTAGACTCTGCTGAAAAAAAAAAACAATGTATAGCATGTGTGTATGGCACTTCAGTCTAGGGTTCTAAGGGTTAATTTCTTAATTCAGAGCTATGTTACTTACAGCCAAGTACTTGGAGTGGATATCAGAAAGAAATATAGTTTGGCCATTAGTATAAGATTAAATATCTATATACAATATCTGTAGTATTTATTATTGTTCTTTGAGTTAACATCATTTGAATAAGACTGATTAAGTAAGGTGCATTATCATAATGTACTTTTTTATAGCATTGGCCTATTTCTGGAAAATGTGTTTGAGTGGACAACAAACTGACCTGTGTATCAGTGTTGGCTTTACACAATGTATTGATGCAATCTTCAAAACTTTTTGAATAGTTTTCAAATAGTAGTTTTTATTCCCAAGTGCCACCCCAATAAAAAGTCTGGACCCAGCTGCCCCCCATAAAATATTGTTTGATCGTGTGATCGTTTAGTTTCCTCGACTAGTATTAATTAACTCTCGACAAAAAATATCAATAAACACGACCCAATGCAAGCATTAAACAATTTATCTGATAATTAGGTCCCTTTACGACCTCTATCCATCACATTGTATTGCTCCTGATAACCAATGTTTCTCTGCCTGACAGAGAGTCCACCCATCAGGACTGATCCAGCCTCAGATCCGGACTGGCTGATCTATGTGTGTGTGTGTGCACTGCCTGTGCAGTGGCCATTCTCATCGTCACCATCATCTGCTTCTGCACACTCAGAGGTCAGAGGTCAAACAAACAACATTCATGATCCTGCATCACACGCAACACGCACAACACATCCAGGTGTCCAGAGCAATTGCACATCATGGTTTTGGCCAGATATATTCATATCAGTTTCAGGTATTGCTATGCCTGGATTGAGGCCATGAATTGTGTTGTTGTTACTACAGCATATTGTCTCATGCTATCTGCTATTCTACAGGTGGACATCACTTCACAGGACACTGCCTCTGCACTGAGTTACTGCGAAGCCAGTCTAGTCAGGTGGTCTGATCCAGACCACATCGACTGGATGATAGGCCAGTTAGTTATAATGACTGCTACAGCATGATCAATATACATTCCCTAGCGGTACTAGCGGTGGAACAACAATGGACATTTGTAGATGAAATGATTATTTGTTTTTTTTTTTGTATCAATTTGTAATGTCCTATATGTGGTAGCCGTCTTATAAAAGCAAAAAGCCCCTTGAGGCCGTTCTATATCGTGAATACAGCTGAGGGTTGTCTAACGACACGCAGCTTCACTTCGCTCGCTTCGTGCCTACTGTAACAACACCCCGCAGCTGTGCTATATTCACGATATAGAACGGCCTCTCGGGGCTTATTGCTTAAATATACTGTAAATGAAACCATCTGACATTATTGTTGAACCTAATTTTTCATTATTTCAGGGCAAGCTGAAAAAGAAAACAGATCAGGATATATTATGTAAAGGCGAAATCCGATGAGTTTTCACATAGATCTCCATTTCTTGAGGTCACCCAGTACTGTTGGTATGCAAAAAAATTGAAAACAATCGGTTTTACTTAGCTTGTGTTGCTTCAGCCAGCAGCTAACGCAGACAAGCAGCTACTGTACTACCGATTTTTTTAGTTTTTTCTTACATTTTTCATACCGACAGTACTCGGAGACCTCGAGAAACGGAGATCTATGTGAAAACTCGCCGGATTTTATTATTTAATTCAATTTTATTGGTGACATTTTGTGTCATTTTTCAATAAAAACAGTTCAAATTGAATGTGTGTGATCTGTGTGCGTTTTTGCTGTTACTACAGTTTGTATTGGGATGTAACCAAAGATGGCTATTATCCTCCATAGCACCATAATCATGGTGAGGATTAAATCTGTGACAAAAACATCCAGAATGTGTTTACACCAAACTGTACCCTACACTATACTGTGCCACTAGTAATTGCAACACATTTTGAATTATTTATTATTTGCATTTTAGACTGCAGTCAAGAATGCAGAAAATATTGCCGTGATCACAACAACACTGTTCCAGTGTTGTATACCTGACTACAAACCTTGATATATGAGAGATCAAAAGCAGACCACAACCTGGTGGTCTGTTGGGGGGTGCAGGGAGACATGTTTCCTGTACACAGCTAGCCCACTAGTTTCCATCGTATGCATGGTGCTGTGTGTGGTGGACAGTTGAGGGTGTACTGCAGGAAATGGAAACATGGCAACCGCAGCCCATGCAATCATGTGCTCATGCAGGCTGTACATCTAATGTGTGTGTGTGTGTGAGAGAGAGAGAGAGAGAGCTGGTGAGAAAGGCTTGGGGAGGGGGCAAGGGCAGATTTACAGTATATCTATGCTGCTAGACCTAAAATATGTCAAATTCTGATATAAGGTGAATATTTAGTTGATGCCTAACTCTTCATGATGGAGAAACAGACTCCAGCCAAAGCCATGTTGGTCCTCCTGGTCTTACATGTTCTCTGTCTGGGTGGCCATGCTGAAGGTGAGTTGATCAGACTCGTTACCTGCATGATATTTACTGCTAGATTTGAATCATAAAACAAAACATCTGGTGGCATGTTACAATAACATGCCATAATAAATAGCTAAGCAGGCATTACCTAATAGCTTGTGAATGACTGCTGATAATACCAATATACCATTTTTGGTATTGCTAAGTACTCTTCTTTTCATTATTTTATGTGCTAGAATAATATATTGCATAAATTAAGATAGTTATGCATGCAACATTCCCCGGTAATTAAGGATTTTGAGTAAGTTGTGATGGAATCTTTATTTCCCTCCTGTTTTACTCCTGTGTTAATAAATATCAAATCTATTTTAATGCAATGAGAATCATTGTTTGTTGGACCCTTATAAAAGTAAGCCTGTTATCATTGACCTCAGGGAGGGTTTTGTGTATTATTTATCTTTTGCCTTCTAAGTTAATGATTTTGTGGCTGCATGTGTGCGTATGGGTTTGTGTGTGTGTGTGTGTGTGCAGAGGGATACATATGCTGGCCCTCTGCCCCAGGCTAGTACAACAGATGATTTTAATTGTGAGCTCATGGCAGAATTGTCAGCACTCTCGGTGACTGGGAGAGCGATAGACATGAGGGGAGAGGAAGGGAACAGTGGTTTGATGACTCAGCTCTGGTGGTCGAGCCCAGTTGGTTGGCTGGGTTGCTTTCAGTGATGTATGAAGAATCTCCATAGTCCAAATGCTGTGTTGATCAGATGTTTGACTTCCTGTATGAGACTTAACATTTTCTCCGTAGCTCTATGTCAATTCACTTTGTCTCAAAAGGTGTACAGCTTGAACAGTTTTTTTCCCCAAACTTCTTCAATGTCAGAGGCCTCAAGTAGTACGTGTTGGCAACAATACCTCAAGCAGCATCACACTGAGCACAGGGGCCCCCCAAGGCTGCGTGCTCAGTCCGCTGCTCTTCACCCTGCTGACGCATGACTGCACTGCAACCTACAGCAACAATCACATAGTGAAATTTGCTGACGACACAACTCTGGTGGGTCTCATCACCAAGGGCTTACGAGACTCAATACAGGTTGGAGGTCGACCATCTGACCACGTGGTGCAGGGACAACAACCTCCTGCTGAACGTCAGCAAGACCAAAGAGATTGTTGTTGACTTCCGGAGAGGTCACACCCAACACCTGCCACTGACCATCGACGGTGCTGTGGTGGAGAGAGCGAGCAGCACCAAATTCCTGGGGTGCACATCAGTGAAGACCTCTCCTGGACCACCAACACTGCATCACTGGCGAAGAGAGCTCAGCGCCGCCTGTACTTCCTGCGGAAACTCAGGCGAGCAAGTGCTCCACCAGCCATCATGACCACATTCTACCGAGGCACCATTGAGAGCATCCTCTCCAGCTGTATCGCTGTGTGGGGAAAGCTGCACTGAATACAACAGGAAATCCCTGCAGCGCATAGTGAACACAGCTGGAAGGATCATTGGTGCTTCCTCCCCTCCCTGAAGGACATTTACACCACCCACCTCACCCGCAAGGCGACCAAAATTGTGAGTGATGCAAGTCACCCCGCTCACAATCTGTTTGATCTACTGCCCTCTGGGAAGAGGTACAGAAGCCTGCGCTCCCGCACTACCAGACTCACCAACAGCTTCATACACCAAGCTGTAAGGATGCTGAACTCTCTCCCTCCTCTCCCCCCTCCACCCTCAGCTACATAACATCCTGGACATTGGACCCACAATGGCCGCCTGCACTACTCCACTTGCACACTTGAACACTTGCACACTTGTACACTTTACAACTTGGTGTTGTCCTGAAAACACAACACTTCTGCTGCTCTTACATAACTTGCACCACTATGCCACTTTCTTTATTACTTAGGTCAAACAGAACTACCCAAGCCTCTTATTGGCCTGACTTTGCACTAGTATTTTATTGACTGTCTATGCACAATTTCAACAAAATTTTGCTGCTCTTATTTTTTAATTATTATATGTGCCCTCTTATTTTTACTTACTTTTTTTGTTTACTTGAATGTTATGTTTGTCTGTGGACTTAAATTGGTAAAATATGTCTTGTCTTCACCGTGGGATAGTGAGAAACGTAATTTCGATCTCTTTGTATGTCTGGAACATGTGAAGAAATTGACAATAAAGCTGACTTTGACTTTTGAGGATGCCTGACTGAGTGTATCAAAAGTTGTTTGATGCAGTAGCCTATCAATGGTGGAGAACAACACCCTAGAGTTTCCACTGTTTTCAGCAATTACCTTAGAGAAGTGGTTCCTTCTCTCATTCCGAATAGCTCTATTATAATTTGCTATAGAAAGTGAAACTACTCTAGAAAGTGAAAGTAGCCTAACCTAGGCCTATATGCGCTCTGTGTCTGAGCTGTGCACGTCTGCAATTGATTACGTTCCTCAAATGGAGAACACATCGATCCCATGGTATTTTTTGCCCTAAAATGCACGAAACATGCACGTTCAAAATCCCGCCGGTAGCCACGTTACATCTCCGTTTCATATTTGCCTAGGCTACTAGCCTACAATAAATGAATTGAACGAACTCAACTGACAACAGTAAATCTACTGATTCGGTCATTGAGACTCTATGAATTCAGTACAACAAACTTTCTGTCTTTCTGAAGTTTATTTTTGTATACCGGGGTACAGTAGCCTAGTTGCCTAATGTCTTGACAATAGTTTTTCTTACCGGCTTGCTGTTTAAACTGATTGCGCCGCTCTGAACTTTCCTGCCAGGTTTATGACGTAAACCGCTACATCTCGGCTCTGGCATTGCCTAAACTCATCGTGTGGGAAAACAGATTATCTGTCAATATTGGGCTTTGAAAATAAGAGATATTTGCTCAGTAATAGTAGCCTACATTTTGTAACATTTATAGAGAAACCGAGGGGAAGTTAAATTAGACATTAGAATCTGGTATTTCTTTTTTTAATAAGTTTCGTTTCATTTATTAAGTAAAATAGCCAACGAGACAATTATCCTTGCCTCAACGCACCGCCCGGTGTCACGTAGTCTAGTTGCAGTCACATGGCCGCATCAAGTTTCGTTTAATTTATTAATTCAAAATAGCCGACGAGACCATTATCATTGCCTCAACGCACCGTCAGGTGTTACATAGCCTTGTTGCAGTCACATGGCCGTATCTACCATAGCGTCCACACTGAGACATTGACATTCTGTAGAAAATATTACAGATTCACGCCCCCCAGGTATTGATTCGAATGGCATTATACATGTGGATGAGTCTGAGAATGTTTTCTGCAGGGTAACATACAATACTACTACCATAGATCAAGCTGTGTCATGCAATAGCATGACTTATGCTTATAGTTCTATTCCAACGTTGATTTCTACCCAACGTATAGTAAAAAGAAAAGACAAATTTAAAACTAGAAACTTAACAAATATTCTTTCCATACCTCAGCATATTCCTCAAAAGCCAGAGGCATTTTCAGCTAACATGGGTTTACTAAATATAGGTGCACTTACTACCAAAACCTTTGCAATCAATGATTTTATTAGTGAAAAAAATTGGATTTTCTGTTTCTTGTTGAAACCTGGTTGACTTCAGACAGCTTAAGCTGTTCTTGTTGAGACTTGTCCCCCAAATTATAATTTCTTCCACTCAATTAGACAAGGCAAACGAGGTGGTGGAATTGCCTCCATTCTCTCAAACAAATATAGTTGCACACGAGTCAACTTTGGCGAATTAAACTTCCTTTGAGTATATTGCCCTCACTCTGAAGGCTGACCCAGCTGTACTTCTATTAACCTTATACTGCCCTCCTAAACTATGGACTGGCTTTCTCGAACAGTTTTCTGAACTTATGTCGCTCATCATCACTAGCTATGATCGGATAATTGTAAATGGCGACTTCAATATTCATGTCAATAAGACAACTGATGCTAAAGCCAGTAAGTTCCTTAATGTGTTGGACAGTTTAGAGCTAAAGCAGCATGTTACAGGACCCACCCACAACCTTGGCAACACCCTCGATCTAGTCATTTCCAGAGGGATAGAAGTCACAGACTTATCAGTAAATGATATAAATATGTCTGATCATCATTGTGTATCTTTTAATATTGTACTACATACTCCAAAAAATTCATCCCTAAATTGCAATCAAATCGCGACTCTTGGACATTAGAGCAGAACAGCAGTTCATAGCTCTTATAGACTCCATAAATTTAGATATTTTACATCATCCCATTGATCAAATGGTAGAGGCTCTTAATCGTGAATTAGGCGCTCTGCTTGACAGAGTGGCACCCTTAAAGACTAAAAAAGGCCCTGTAGCAAACTGACACCTTGGATGAACGAAACTATCCATGATCTAAAAAGATCATGTAGGAAAGCTGAGAGAACATGGAGAAAAACTAAGTTACAGGTTCACCGTGCCATTCTAAAAGAAAAAAAATTGCAAATTATAATAGAGCTATTCGAATGAGAGGAGGAACCACTTCTCTAAGGTAATTGCTGAAAACAGTGGAAACTCTAGGGTGTTGTTCTCTACCATTGATAGGCTATTGCATCAAACACCTTTGATACACTCAGTCAGGCATCCTCTCTAAGATGCGAAGAATTTGCAGACTTCTTCAAAAACAAAGTCATTTCTATAAGGGAGGCTATTGGTAACACAAGTAATATGTTTGATAGTACACCCAAAAACAGCCCCCAAAATTAAGGTCCTTTAGCACTATTACTCAATCTGAGCTTGGTAAAATTATAACTCAAACCGGCTCCTCAACATGTGTTTTAGATCCAATCCCTACTACATTCCTCAAAAAAAAGTATATGATGGCTTAGCTCCTTTTTCTCAAGGTAATAAATACCTCATTAGAAACAGGTATATTTCCAACTGCTTTTAAAACCGCTGTTGTGAAACCTTTACTTAAAAAGTCAAAACTTGACCATACCAATCTGAGCAACTACAGGCCTATATCAAATCTATCGTTTTTGAGCAAAGTACCTGAAAAGTTGTTTGCAATCAGTTAAATACCTTCCTCAACGAAAACAGTATCCTTGAAAAATTCCAATCAGGTTTTAGATCAAATCACTGCACAGAAACGGCTCTAGTAAAGATAGTCAATGATCTCAGACTAGCTACCGACTCAAACAAAGTCTCAATCCTTATTCTTCTGGATTTGAGTGCGGCATTTGACACCATTGATCATAGCATCCTAATTCACGCCTTCAAGTGGGTGGGTCTCTCTGATAATGCTCTAAACTGGTTTCAAACCTACATTACTGGCAGAGATTTTTATATCAGTCTAGGAGATCATGTATCTGAAAACATGACTTGCCTTTTGGTGTGGCCCAGGGGCTGCCTTGGTCCCCTGCTATTTTCTCTATATATGCTTCCATTGGGAAACGTCATAAGTCAGCATAATGTAAACTTCCACAGCTACGCAGATGATACCCAATTGTATCTTTCTGTGGAGCCAACTAACCTTAGATGGCCTTTGCTCCCTCACTGCATGCCTAACCTCCATTAATCAGTGGATGAGCAAAAACTTTTTGAAACTAAATGATGACAAAAAACAGAGGTACTTCTGGTTGGACCAAAACTAAAGCGAGATATTATTCTTAGTAATCTGGGGAACTTGGCACACCAGGTCAAACCAAAAAAGTAACAAGCCTCGGTGTCATCTTAGATACAGAGTTAAGTTTTAAGCCCCATATCAGTAAAGTTACTCAGACAGCCTATTTCCACTTGAGAAACATTGCCAAAGTCGCGCCCTTTTTAACTCAACAAGATGCAGAAAAAACTAATTCACGCCTTTATCACTAGCAGGTTAGACTACTGCAATGCACTTTTCACTGGTCTTCCCAAAAACATCTAAAAGAAATTGGCACTCATACAGAACTCTGCGGCTAGACTTTTAACTAAGACTAAGAAGAGAGAACACATCACCCCTGTGTTGGCTGAACTGCACTGGCTCCCTATTTCCTATAGAATTGATTTTAAGGTTATGTTAATTACTTACAAAGCTCTGAATGGCATAGCACCTTCATATATCTCTGAGCTTTTAATATCTTATCAACCACAAAGGAAACTTAGATCATCTAATTCTAATCTTTTAATCATTACCCAAAGTGCTCCACAAACAAAGTGGAGAAGCTGCGTTTATCCATTATGCCCCAAACTATGGAACACCCTGCCTCTGTACATCAAACAGGCGAAGTTCAGTAAATATTTTTAAAAGATCTGAAAACATACCTGTACAGGAAAGCTTTTAGTTAACTCATCTTATCCTGTAGACTACATTTTCAGATTATTCTACATCTGCTACTATTGGGGATGAGCCTGCCAGAAGCAGATGGGCTCCCCTATTAAGTCAGGTTCTGCTCAAAGGTTTCTTCCTGGAATATGGGAGTTTTTCCTTGCCACAGTTGCCATATGGCGTGCTTGTGGGGGTAAGAGGGTTAAGGCTGCCAGTCTTATGACGTCATTTTCTATATTTTTGATATGTTGCTGAGTATAACATAAACAGCAAAGAAAAGTGATTGATAATGACTGACTGACTATTATTGTGTTACATGCTTCAAATGTAAAGCACTTTGAGCTGCATTCTGTGTATGAAAGGTGCTATACAAATAAAGCTTTATTATTATTATTATTACCATAGAGGACACCGGTATTTCTTTCTTTAAGTTCCGTTTAATTTATTAAGTAAAAATAGCCGACGATACAATTATCCTTGCATCACGTCCAGTGCCGCCGCTACCACCACGCCCATCACGCACTGTGCGTAGGGCACCAACATTTAGCCAATAAATATAAGTAGCCTACCGCAGCTTTACTTCAAGCTGCTTTTCATTCTTCCGAACGTTTACAATGTTAAAATACAGCAACAGTGCAATGCAATGATGATATGGGTCCTCTCCATCTCCATTATGCAGTAGATCTCATTTTAACGTCATGCTACTTCATTTAATTGGGAACGCATCTTCAGCGGGCACAAGAGAAGAGAGAGGGAGGAGAGAGAAAGTGGCAGTGCTACCTTGACATTGTTAATAATGTATCTCCTTTTTGATATAAGAAACGTTTTAAAGGAAAGCATGAAGGCAACAGAGATAATGGCTAAAGGAGATTTCGGAGTTAGGCCTCCGGTTCCCACTACTGACCATTTATAAACTGCGAGCATGGTCGTACCATAGAGGACACCGAGATAATGTACTCGGTATTTCTTTCTTCAAGTTCCGTTTAATTTATGTCACGTAGCATAGTTGCAGTCACATGGCGTAATTAGATGACACTGGTAATTCTTTCTTTAAGTTTCGTTTCATTTATTAAATAAACATAGCCAACGAGACAATTATCCTTGCCTCAACGCACCGTCAGGTGTCACGTAGTCTATTGCAGTCACATGTCCGCATCAAGTTTCGTTTCATTTATTAATTCAAAAATAGCCGACGAGACCATATTGCCTCAACACACCGTCAGGTGTTACGTAGCCTAGTTGCAGTCACATGGCCGTATCTACCATAGAGGACACCGGTATTTCTTTCTTTAAGTTCCGTTTAATTTATTAAGTAAAAATAGCCGACGATACAATTATCCTCTGACATGTCAAAACGAATGAGAAAGCTAATGGTTAAATACAATGAAGATGCAATAGGGCCACCAAAGAGATACATACAGTGCCTGTAGTGGAAAATGTGATGCTGAAATTCAGTGAGAAGCACTTATCTAACATGCACTGAACCTTAAGTTATATTATTTTTTTTTATATAGGATGGATATTTAATGTTGTGATGGACATTATCTATGCATAGCCCAAACATAACCTATTGTCAAATTATATTATTGGTTATTTAGACTTGTTGTTTTAAAAACACAACACATGAGACAGGAGAGAGAATTCAGACAAAGAGGACAAAGAGTTAGGAGAAGAGAGGGAAATCTCACCTTGTCAGAAGGTATTCAACATTTCTAGCGGTATTTGAAAAATCCTGGCTACGGCCTTGACTGCGAGAGGGCACTATAACAGGCTGCACTCACTATGATTTCAAAGATTTGTTCCCTTAAACTAAGCATTTACATGAAGCACATGATATGTTGATTGAAATGCATTCCACTCAGGCTAGGTGCTACCAGGCTCATAATTCACTTCTAGTTGCAAACAGAAAATGTCTAGATAGCATCATGTCATTGACATGCTTCCACTTCCAAAGCAATGAAGGCTGTTTATACCAACTATTATACATATCATTGTTAATATTGTACTATAAATGTAGCACAAACAATGCTAGAGTTTGTTTATTAGCCATAGTCTATATTTGAAAGGAGCTGGCAAAAAGTCTATGTAGACTTAATCAGGGATGGGCACAAATACATCAAAATGTATTTCCAAATAAAATACCAAATACCCGCCTCAAAAATGTATCAAAATAAACTACAAAATACAGCAGCCAAAAAATTATCAAAATAAAATACTGTATTTTTGTATTTTCAAAATACTACAAAATACTTATTTCTAAAAGCCTTTTTCGTCTATCTCTTCACTTGTACACTACCTGGAAAAACATCTGGAAGCAAGAGACTCCTTCCATAATCAGTCAACAGATTAGATATGCTGACCCCTCATGTTAGACATCCCAATATAAACCTCTGCCCTGAGAAATGTTTGGTAACTCAAAGAACCCTTCCTTAAGTATACTTATTTACTCTATTGGTGTATTAGATTGCCCACTATGAATCAGTGACAATAACTCAAACATAAACAATCCAAATTGATGATTTATTTAGAAATTTAAACTAGGTAGCATTTTAACCTTTTAAGTTATTTAACACCATCACTACCACACTTATGGTGAGTTTCATCACAGTTAAATAATTTTGTATACACCTGAAACTGGTGTGTGCACACAACCTCTATCAATGTACATAAAAAATCAGGTTGTCACATTAATACCATCCAATCAGTTAGGCCAATTAGAAGCCAATAGTTATGACATTATCAATCATTTCTTATGTAAAATGTGCAAGATATTGGAAATTATCTTGTCAAGTCACCATAGCACTGAAATATTTCACAGGTCAGAGAACATAGACAAACTTAAAGTCTAGAAAAAAACTGTAAAACAGAAAATAGAAAGGAAAATAGCAAACTCAAGTGTTGTGATCTAAGCTTGTGAACTCAAGCAGAGACTTTCTAATGAGGAGACACAGCACTCAAAAAATCCTCCATAGAAATGCATGGGGTTTGTAACTGCCAATATCAGTTGTCTACACATATCCCGCCCCTTCCACGGCAAAATGTTGACATGTGTGGGATGTGTGTGATGTGAATACATTGAGCCAATCATATGGTGTGTTGTGAAGACATCGTGCCAATCATGTGTTGTGATCTCGTTGCTGGAGCAAGGTTGGTGTCGTGAAGCCTTGCGTACGCGCATTTCTGCCGAAATAGATGCCCAATAAGTGCCCAAAAAGCGTTGCAATATGGCCACCGAGTGGAGGGACTTGCCTAAAAGGACTTTGACTCAAGTCCTTGTGCTGTCCTTGTGTGAGCAAAGGCGTGTGTGTAATGGTGTCTCTTCAGTTGATGCCCTTAAGCACAACTAACTTCTCAAACAGTGTTGCATTCAGTCCAGCAAAGGAAAATAAACACTGTACTGGAGCAGAAGACGGAATGATGGGATTGAACCTTAACCTTACAAAAAGGTTTTTGATGAGGGGATCCTGGTCCAAGGATGGCAAGTCATTCCTTTGGTCCTCTAAAAAATGAAGTGACTCTGGCTCAGCCTTGCTGTGAGTTGACTTCAGGAAAACCTCCACGTCTTCAGTGAAGATGAAGAAGTCCAAGTACAAACAAAGCACCAAGGACTCAATCCAATCTGCAGCACTGCACGTTTTGCGTTGTGATGACTAGTGCAATGTGCATGCCCAGCAAGTGTGAAACAGCGCCAAAATTCTCTAGTGACCGAGAGCGGTATCACAGGGGCTTGATCATGCAAGGGTGCCACAGACAGAGACAGAGATTCCGTGTTTTATAGATAGATAGATGTCATCACAGTGTTTCACAGAAAGTATTTTACAGTATTTTGAAAATACAAAAATACACAACACTGAAGTATTTTGATACAAAATTACAAAGGCATTTTCATCATCTCAATAAAATGCAAATTACAAAATAGTATTTTGTATTTGAAATACATATTTTAAATACATGTATTAGAAATACTGCCCATCCCTGGACTTAATGCCCTTAAAGTGACAGTACACCATTTATACTAGTACTTCAAACTAGTAATATTTTAATAGTATTAACAAAAGTGCTTTTTTTTTTTTTGGAGTGGGGGCACCACAAAGCAGTGACACTGTCCACAACTGTCACATTTCCCAGTCAGATCCATGAAAGGCTTTTTGTCACTGCATCCAAAAATGTCTTCCTCTGGATAAAGCAGGTTAAGATCCGAGCTGTGTTGCGCTCACTAAAGGGCGATTCCATCTCCCCTCTTAAAGTAGCCTACATGACCCAAAGCACTATACTAACGGAGCGGAGCAAATGGAGTTTTGTTGGAGTGCGGAGCGCTTTTTAATTTAGAGGCCGGAGCCTCTCCAATTTCGCTCCAATACCGTTCACACCACGAATCTGAGGCATGCCCAAATCCACCCAGAATTCATGTCTTCGTAATAAAACCAAGACCATTAAATTTCAAAGATATTGGCCATAGCAAGTTCATTGATGGGGATGGAGTTCGCTAAATATTTTAGAAAGGAAACTGACAAAACAACTAGATACTATCCTATATAGTAACAATGTAGAGCAAGAACAATGTGATGACACTGTTTTAGTGAGTAAAGATTCATTTTGGAATCTAAGAAGACACATTTCGCGGGAACATGAGAGTGTGATATGGAGAGCAAAGAAAAATGTGAGCAATTTGAATATGCTTCATATCAAGTAGAAGGCTAAAATAAAATGTGGATGCTAAACCTGTATTCTTTAGTTAATCCCAATGATCCCTTTAGTTTTAGGTTTATGTGTATTGACGTTGCCAAGCATTGTTCGTTGTTGCACTGTGTTGCACTATCTTTTAAAATAAATGTTCTATGAGTGAAATATATTGCCATTGCTCTTAGTTCTTTGGGATTTAAGTTTTCTGTTTAAGGTGACAATTCGGCTAGTATTTTATTTTTCCCTCTTTTAAATTGGAGTGGGCGTGGAGCGATTTCACTGGAGCAGGATGATTTTTAAGTGGAGCGGGGAGCGAAATTGAGCGGAGCAACCTGACACGAATTTGAGCGGCTGAGTAGCCTAAACAGCCACTTGAGCGAGGAGCAGGATATTTGCACTGCTCAGCTCCGCTCACTAGCTCTGTTAGCACTGGACAATATGAGAAAATATAGGAAATGCGACGTGTCAGTTTGGCCCTTTATTTACGGTTTCTGCTATTTAGATCAACAGCTCATGCATTCAGCTTGGGTGCTTGGGTCATCCTGCGGTCAGAAACGCGAACAACCTTGTATTTTCCATGATCTTCCCAGATCTATCTTGAGATCTGTTACTGAAGTTCTTATGCAGCAGTGTCTAAAAACCCTACAAGATTCATGCTCATTTGGCATTGCAGGAGTGGTGGTACGTGTATCGGTGGCACTCGTTGCAACGGTGTCCGAGTGTGCAGAATCCTTCTTTATCACTCAATTTGCGAACACAATTAACAGTAGCATAGCTGACACACGTGTCAATCCATGTCATGTTTCATTTTGAGTAGGCTAAGTGGCCAACATCAGTGTTCAATATGGATTTAATTTCAATCATAGCCGTAATAATATTTAGATGTTTTTTTTATGTCAGGGAGAGAACTCAGTTGGGGGGGGACACTGACCTTAAAGGAGAATTCCGGTGTGATATTGACCTAAAGTGTGTTGAAACATGATACCGAGTGTGAACGTATGTCTCATAGCCCATCTTGGCTTGTCCCCTGCACTCCAAAATCTGGCGCTAGTTAGCCGATGCTACCAACAGCTTTTTCAATGGTGGTGCTTCGGCATCGGGCTAGCCATGCAAATAAATCACTGTTTTACACCATTTACGAGGCTCAATGTATCTCCACACTTCATTGGTAGACTTCCGAGGGCCCCTGACATTTAAAACGAGACATTGCCGGGCTAATTGGTGGGCTGATGAGAGGGTGTATAAAATCACCACCCGCCAGTCTGCTCGCTCTCTCTTTCTGCTGCTCTGGCCTGACGACGAGATGAACGACACTTTTGGTTGGCTTCCTACTTACTCACTTCTGCGAATCATTTGTTAATAAACCAACATATTCTGTAAACATTACGTTCAGTGTGGTCTCCCCTATGTCAGCTCTACTTTGAGCCAAGTGGTCGTGACAGTCGGTGACACGTTTCCCACACTGTATTGTTGTATCATCAACATTTCTATCTCTCATTCTTTAGACTTGCCTTTTGTGTCTAATTTCCAACCTATTCTATGTGGATTCAATTAAGTATATGTGGATGTATGGATGTGGTTTATTTACGACTTCTTATGATTCTTGCCTACATGGTCAACAATTTGTTATTTTGTTGTTTCATACTCAACTCCAGGATCAGGTTAATTTGCCTGTGTATGTGTCAGAAATAAGTCTTTCTGTTTACAAATGATCCCACATCATACCAACCAAATTTTTTGCAACATTTTATTATAGATTTAGGTTAACATGACACTTTGTTAGCAAATCTCATCAACATTAAAATTAATTTAGTCCTGGGGGCATTTAAAGGGAAACTTGGCAGGATTTCCCCCTCTGCTGGAGAAATTGTGCATTATGCTATTTCAAACTGTGGGAAAAGGTGATGATAAAGCACATGGATTTGTTTACAAGCTAGCGAACGGTTAGCATAAGTTTGGCAGAACTATGTGGATGTGACAAGTCTCAATGTTGCAAGGTTGGGTTTCCGCCTGTGGATGCTAGGCGCAGCGGGGAAAGTCACCATTTTCACCGGAACACGTCATTTAACCATCCAAATGATTTCTAAACGTGTTTATTACGTATCCAAGGTCCCCTTTAAAGCAAGGGAAAAATAACAGTCTTTTCCAGTGGAGGGGGCGTGGCAATAGCAGGGGAATAGACCTCTGAAGTTCGCCTACAAAAAAGCTGCCAAAAGCTTTGACATCCGGTATCTGGCGATTTTTCCTATGGGAAAATAACATGGGGATTTTGATTTATTGCACCTGTTAAACTCTCACTGGGACGAAGCAGTCTGAAATGCAGACGTTTTCCTGAACACACTTTTGTCCTCTGCCTTCGAGTGAATATTGTGATCTCCGGTACGGGAAAGCGGCACACTTAGATTTTTGCTACTCCAGAGCAAACTTGCAATGCAACTTGCCATAGGGAGTTAGCTTCAATTAGCAAACGGATCTCCTTATATGGGCAAAGATGGCCGTTTTGGTTCTTTTTTGTATCCAGAGATCCAGAGCGGAACGAAGGCCGGAAAAGAAAGACCACAAAAACCTGAGAGAGAGAGAGAGAGAGAGAGAGAGAGAGATTTATTACACTCAGCACTAAATAACAAAATTTAGCCAGAAGGTCTAAATGCTTCCCCCCGTTGTTGAACATTTGTACTGATGTTCTGAGGAGCAGACAAGGATGTTACACTCTCTAACATAGCAAAAGATTGCAGTTTTGATACACAGTAGGCCTGCAATGTAGGATTTTTTCGTAAGGGAGATGTTTTAACAGTGCTATAAACCATTAAATATCTAGAGGGGGCTGAGACAGCTTTCATTCACCCTGTAATGAGCCATTTAACCATCATAGTGATTACAAAGCTGATGACATAAACATAAAACAGCATTAAAAAACCCAAGTTCCATGGGAATGAACATGTTCCATGGGAATGTGTTTAAATGTCCACTGAAATGTATGCAAATGCCCTATGCATAAGCAAAGCATTTGTAATTAGAGCTGAAAATTGCAATCTCAAAAGTTCTTTGTATCCTGCAATGTAGTATGTTTTTGTTGGTTTGCCACACACTGATCTGATTCCATGATTTTGTAGAGGGTAGCAGCAAAGATGGACTACAAACAGAGGAGGAGGAGCCAGCAGCAGGAGCAGATAGGTCTATTATGACAGCAAAACAGCAAGTTATTAGAAGGACAAGAACAGTTGAACTGAAAAAAACAGCAAGTGATGCCAAAGACTAGTGCAGGAAGATAGTGTGAGAAAGACAGAGAAACACCAGTATGATGAACCATAAGCAACTGATGAGAGCACAGAGAGTGATGAAGATGAGAACAGCTAGTGATGAGGACAACAGAAAACAATAAAGAGGTGATCATGATCCGTTTTCTCTCTCTCTCTGTGTGTGTTTTACTGTCTTTTTGGTAGATCTCTGGCATAGATCAAACAACAAAAGAGCAGTCAGGTGAGGGAGAGAGAAGGGAGATCAACAGAAGGAGGTGCAGAACATTTGCTTAAAGGCACACTATGCAGGTTTTTTAGCTTAATTTGCAAGTTTTTTCGCTTAATTTACCTTCATTTAACAGCTTTAGAGTCATTGGAATGGTTATATGACTTTTTTCGGGTTGAATGGTGGCCGTCTCGCTTCCCCCTAGCGCCTGTGAGCGGAAAAACCACCCTTGCAACTGTCGGCCGGTGGGCCGACAGCCTCAGTGTCAGGAAATATATCGAGTGTAACGAATTGCTTTACTGCATACAAATACACATACACGCCAGGCACCGGCTAGAAAAAGGTAGCGATGGAGTTTCTCAGACATTCGTCATGACAGAGCCAGCGAAAAAGAAGCAAAAACCGAGAAAACAGTAAGGAAATTGCCAATACTGCATAGTTTACCTTTAATGATACATTACATGCAACCTCACACTTAAACGTGTATGTAGTAATTCAATAATAAATCATTTGGGCAGTCTAATGTAGTCTGTTGTATACTACAGTATAATAACACCTTTTATTTAATATATACAAAAAAAATCCTCAGCTAAGCTTTACATTTACATCCGGTCCAGCCGGGCTAAGCCCAGGTTGTCCTTAAAGTCTAGAAACGCCCCTGTCTATCATTACTCTACTTCTAGGCTAGGTAGCATATCCTTATTAACCAATACATGACTCCACCTAGTGGCATGGATGAGTATCACATATCTCACATATCCCCCATAATAATAAAACACATAGTAGTACATCAATAGTATTTAACAGTGTAGGTCTATTCACCTTGTAACCATACAGTATATCAAACCAAGTATATAATATTTACCACCACTTGTATTTAAAGATATGAGGAGCAATAAACTCATTTAAATGTTTCCAGCTCCGGAGATTCTTATTTTTTTATTTTATTTATTTTTTAAATGTGAACTGATCATGTAAAACCCTTACAGTCAAAATGAAGAATGACTTGAACCTTTGTATGATTTATCCCATCCTCTTTATTCAAAACTAGCATTAACAGCATACAGCCAACTTGAGCATTGCACAGTATATCCTTATTCCACCTAGTGGCATGGATGAGTATCACATATCTCACAACTGCACACACTGGCACATTCAGTTAGCCATTCCTGGTTACTTAACCACCACCTCTGCTGAGCTGAGAAACCTTAGTGTCATAGTCGACTCTACCCTCTCCTTTGATTCGCACATCGCCAAAACAGCTTTCTTCTACCTGAAACGCATGTCTAAACTCTGTCCCTTTCTCACTCCATCTGCTGCTGAGACACTCACTCATACTTTCATCACCTCCAGGTTAGATGTCTCATTGGCATCTCATCCAAATGAATAAACAGCCTACAAAATATCCAAAACTCTGCTGCTAGGGTGCTCAGCTGTTCTAGGCCATGGGATCACATCACCCCCATCCTTCAGCAACTACACTGGCTCCCAGTTCAATGCTGCATCCGATACAAAATAATTCTGCTTGTACACAAATCTCTCCACAATCTGGCTTGCATTCTACAGTACACTCTTCAGATGCCCATCTCCTATCAATCCCCCCTCTAAGCTTTGCTCCAGGGGTGACAGGGCCTTCAGGACCTAAACTCTGGAATGCTCTGCCACTAGCACTGTGCAAATGCACAACACTGTCCACCTTTAAAACCATGCTAAAAACATATCTGTTCAGAATAGCTTTCCCCCTCTGCCTCTTAACTTCTTTCCACTGCCTCAAAACTGCTTTCATGCTGTTTCCTTGTTTTGTCTTATTTTATAACTTATTTCTTTCCTTACAGTACTCTGTTAGGCTACTGTTACTGACCTCCAGGGGCGCTGCTAGTTAATTTGGGCCTACGACAGATATAGATATATATTATTATTGGGGGGACTCTCTGTGGGCCCTTAGAATTGTCCTAACCGCCCCCCCCCCCCCCAGCAACGCTCCTGCTGACCTCCACCCATGTTGTGCAGTGCTCTTGCAGTACTGATCTCACCACAATGTTTTCTTTCCACTATGCCTTGTGTCTGTGTATTCTTGTTCTCTGGTGTGCAGTGTCCTCTGTGTCTGTAATATGTGTCTCTGTGTTTGTAATATTTGCCTGTTTGTAATGTATAACGTACATGAACAATTTCATTGTAGAGTGTCCTTGTGTGTTTTATGAGTTGTGTTTGTTGTTTTATGTAATTCATCAGGCTGTTTATCAGTAGAGTGCACTAAGAGGCTGAGGCCCTCGTTTCAAATATACACTGGAATGGTCACATAGCTGAGGCTCTAATATGTAACAATATGTGAAAGTCAGGTAAGATGCCCTGCAGCAAAAGGAAGTTGTGGTTAGAAATGTTGCATGCACAACCACATCTTGGCCTCATGAGATATACCAACTGTAACCACAGCTCTATTAGGACCAGCCATTTTGTGATGAAGTATCACTTTTTTGAGAGAAGTAGGCTCTTACATGAAGCTTACATTAGGATGAGCCTAAATCCATGCCACCACTTTGGGTCCTTCTTCTTATTTTGCTATCAACATATATGTGTAACTTGAGTTTCTTCCATTTGTTTTCGAGTGAACAAACATTTTATGATTTTATGATGTGTCTTTGATTTTAAACATATAGACTGTGAGGACGCTGTCAATAGTAGTAAGTATATAGTTTGTACATTATAATCCAGAATGGCGAAAAAACTTTTTCTGGGGAATTTTTTAAAACAGAATCAGATAAAAAAAAAAACATTTCCAAGTTTTTTTATTGGGCAAGATCACACACAGCCCTTGTCAGAAAGTATGTTAATGTTGTGCTGGATTATAATAGGTTAAGCTTACTTTGTTGCTTTGTTACAGTATACCTACCTGAGTTTTACTTTACATTCAACTCCGGTATTTAGCACTTTGAGTCCCTTTTCTGGTTTGTTTTGGATGAGCTAGAGTGGTGGACACCGAAATTTTGATGATGGGTCCTGTCTCGACTTTCTGACAAGTACATTTATAAACACCAAATTGAATATATGAGTCTACTTTGGTTGCTATACTTTACCAATGAGATATAATGTCGATGTTGCATTTAGGAAGGACATGAAACTCAGTGTTTAAGCTTAACATTCACTTAAAACTTAATCACTTTTTCACATTTTAGATGTATTTCTATGGAGTATAGAGTTTGGTATTGTATATGAAACTCAATGCAAATTCAAATGTGACAAATATATCAACATACAGTATGGGTGTGTTGTTATGCTTGATCAAGAGATTTCTAGAAACAGTGTTGGGAATTAGTTGTGTATCAAAGTCAAAGTCAAAGTCAGCTTTATTGTCAATTTCTTCACATGTTCCAGACATACAAAGAGATCGAAATTACGTTTCTCACTATCCCACGGTGAAGACAAGACATATTTTGCCAATTTAGGTCCACAGACAAACATAACATTCAAGTAAACAAAAAAGTAAGTAAATAAGTAAATAAGAGGGCACATATAATAATGAAAAAATAAGAGCAGCAAAATTTGGTTGAAATTGTGCATAGACAGTCAATAAAATACTAGTGCAAAGTCAGGCCAATAAAAGGCTTGGGTAGTTCTGTTTGACCTAAGTAAGAAAGAAAGTGGCATAGTGGTGCAAGTTATGTAAGAGCAGCAGAAGTGTTGTGTTTTCAGGACAACAACACCAAGTTGTAAAGTGTACAAGTGTGCAAGTGTGCAAAAGTGCAAAAGTGTATGCATTGTTTTTAAAGCTTGCTTTAAACTCATAATAAACTGGGTTCACTGAAAACAAAGTCTGCAGAATGTAATTTGCACTACCATGAGTGTGGCACCTGTCCACTTTCCACTCAACACTCAATTACAGCACTGCACACCAACATGACATTTTGCCAATTGAGCAGTGACAGTTTTTTGTGTCTATGCTCAATTAAATCTGTTGCTTATCAGATGCTTGTCAGTTACAGTTATTTCTATCTCTCATTCTTTAGACTTGCCTTTTATGTGTAATTTCCAACCTCTTCTATGTGGATCCAGATAAGAATATGCAGTGACTGTATGGATGTAGCTTATTTACAACTTCATATAAATATGTCTCTCCCTATCCTGTGTACATACATACTATGCTATTGGCATCAAGGTTTGTAATGGTAAACTCCAATGGCCAAAAGGAGCTGTGTGGTAATACTCACACTCCCTTATCTGCTGTGAGATATTAAGAATCTCTCAAATGTCATACGCAGCACTAATGACTATAAATGGGCAAAACATGTACAGTGTGACAGATCTTGGGACCCACAAATAAAAGAGAGACAACATATCCATAGGTGGACCTTAGGTAATGTAAGCATATATGTCGGGGAGTAAGAGAGAGAGGACCTGAGACTATCGCAACCTTGATTACATTCTTTGCAGCTACAGCATTATCTGCCCCATTGCTCTGTCTGTCCACTAACTGCAATCCTATATGTGTCCAGTAGATGGCCTCCTTGCTCTCCTAATCACCTCACCATGCCATTACTGATCAAGCACACACACCTGTCCTACGCTCCCAAATCACCTGTCCAATACAAATAAGGCCTTATTTTCACTTCATCTTCCATGTGCTGTTTGTGTTTAACTTCTACTCTGTCTCCTGGATTCTCAGACGTGGCTTGCTCTGCTTGTCTGCTATTCCTGAAGTGCCTGATCTGTTTACTTAACCTATTGCTGACCTGTTTTTTCCTCAGACATCACTTTTCACAATCTGTAGACTCCCTGAGTCCCAGCATGACACAGAGGAGAAGTGTGCAGCTATACTTACAACCGGACCCGCGTCACACAGAGCAGGTTGTTTGCGCCATGCCCCTTTTGAGGGGAAAACATTCCCTCAGAACAGCCAGAGTGAACCGGTAGACATGTACCAACCACACAGCTAAGAACCCCTCCCTGAGTTTCTTTTGCCTACCATGTCCTCAAAAAAAATCCTGACAGAAGAAAATTATGGCTACAAGCCATAAGAAGAGAAGACCGTATGACACTTCTGGTCACTGAGTGGGGTTGTTGCACCACTTCGTAGGCTACTTGGGATACTGAAGAGACGTGTTTTTATATTAATTGAATTAAGCTTTTGTAGGTATCTTTCACGGTCAACGACCGGCAAAGTGGTTATGTATTGAGTGGTCATTTTGATTTGTGGTATTTTTTGTTATTATTTATTCCTGCGATTTCTGTACGAATTACGTTTATTGACCCTAATTTGCGTTGGAGTTAATGAGAGGGGTTGTTTGTTTTCCCCCCGAAAGGGGTGGGAACGTTTGTCATGAGTCAAGTTCCCGGATGTGCCGGTCTAACTTATGTGTTTATCACGCCTCAGCAAAAGTGTGGACGTGAAGGCTGTCAGCTGCCCTGGGGTGTATCCCAAGTACATGATTTAGTGACAAACCTGGGTAAGTTAACTCAGAGTAAGTGGTAAACCTCCTAATAGAAGAGCTGCATGGCTTCATTCTCCTAAATAAAACAATGCCATAGGGCTCTTGTTAGGAGGGTTACCACTATCTCTGAGTTAACCTAACCAGATTTGTCACTAAACTCACATACTTGGAATACCCCCGGGGGCTTCGTGTTTGACAGCATATTTTGCCGACAGTGCATGCGCACTGAGGCCAGAGCAAAGCCAGACGCACAAAGTGGGCTGAGTCAGGCCCAAGTTAATTAATAAAATATAGATAGATAATACAGAATTTAACATATGATTGCTTTACTCAATTTTTTCTTCACCTGAGAGGTCTCACCCATTTCAGAGTCCCTGCCTTGATGTAGTTTCCCACTACCTATATCGTCGCCAAACTTGGGCCTCAGGTCTTGTTGCCTTCATGGTCCGTCTGTTTAAATGTGGCTGTGATGCTTCGTTCATTTAAAAGGGAAAATATGTATGCCTTTGTAAAGAAATCTTGAACAGTCTCTAGGTTCTTTTCACACCTGTTCTCAAGATGAGAAGAAAATAAAGATCTTTGTTTTATACATTGTAGTCCAGGGTTTTTCAAACGGGCCTCCACTGGGGGGCGCCAGAGAGCCTCAGGAGAGTCGAAGCACGGAGGGAAAGGCCCATCTGCCCGCGGACCCTGAGGGGAGGCACACACTCACCCAATTTACAAACCCCTGGAGTAGACTCCAGTCGACTAAACACTCTCATCCTGATTAACCAAAAACATGAGGGGGGACACAACGTGATGCTCTGAGTGAGTGTGTGTGAGAACGTCCCCCTCAATGTCTATGGTGACTACGGCCCTGGTGTGTGTGTGTGTGTGTGTGTGTGTGTGTGTGTGTGTGTGTGTGTGTGTGTGTGCGGCGCGCTCGCGTGTGTAGGGGTGTAGTTGTAAAATGTTTATAACAATCAGTGGTATTACAGTAAATGGTTCCTAGAGTGTTGGTGAGTGTACATATTGTGAATGTGGATAATACAGTGTGATTTCTGAATGTTAAAGTTGCATTTGGTGAATAACCTCTTTTGAGAGGTGGATAAACTCTAATAAGAGGTGGATAAACTCTATTTCTAAAATGTCAGAGGTGGATAAACTGTGTTTACTTGCATTTAGCCTCCACTCCAACCCTGTGTGTGTGTGTATGTGTGTGTGTGTGTGTGTGTGTGTGTGTGACATTACTGAAATGGATAGCTACTGAGATCAAGGACAGCATTCCTTGTCCTGCAAAAACAAAATCTGATTCATTGCACATGTCTGAAAGCAAGAGGCACGAATCATTCTGGTTACCACATCACTTATCCAAAGAGCGATGACAGGGAGGGTGTTTCTAAGAAGGGCATTATTTACAGGAAGACCTACTCATGCCTCAGTGCAAATAGGTTCCTTACACATACATGTCTGAAGGCGTGAGGCATTATTCTGATTACCACATCCTAACTTTCGAAAGGAAAGGTGTTTCTAAGAAGGGCATTATTTACAGGAAAACAGATGTCAACATACTTATGTGTCAGTGCAAATAGGTGACTTCATTAAACACTCATGCACTTCACACAGACAGGTGCTCCTCTTACATCCTTCCATCCACTGTGCATCACAGGGTGCCTCACTAATGCATCGCCTTTCCATGGGGGCCCTCATACAGGGGTCAACCTGACCTAAGGGTCCCTCACACAGCTCTTACTCTGAGCACATTCTGTTACTGTAAGCATCACAGCAAGCCCTTTCACTTCTGGCATTATGTAGCAACAGGAGAAAGCAGTCACCCCACCTGGCCTCAAACCCCAGTACAAAACCTGCACTCTGATTGCATTTTATTTGTAGAGCGCTTTGTCATGTACTCAAAGCACTGAACATTGTGGGGTAAAAAAGGGAGGCAGGCAGGATTAAAAGTAAAAAGAAAGTAGAATGAAATAATAAATTAGGAGGCTCACATAAAGTGTACAGGCAGTGGCAAGTGTGGAAAGAAACAGACATATGCCAGTACAATTAAAAAGTAAAGTATTACATATTTATAACTCTGTTTCTAACAAATGCAGACAATACATTTGCCAGTTTACTTACAAGTATAGGCAATGTATTTGCTCACATGGGTTCCTATAATTTACACAAGATTGACTTGTTTGGCAGGTGTGGTTCACATTGGGGGAGAAGTACATTAGTTCAAGAAAACACTGGGCTCCCATAATTTACTCTAAGCTTTCTTGTGGAAAGTATGATTCATGTGTAGAATGGGCACACGAGCACAGGAAAGGTGTAGGAGTGCATGTATGGAGATGTCTTTCATCACCTTGATGAACATTATACTCTTTCCCACTTATTTCCTATGGCGGTCATTTTTGACCGTAAGCAAAAAAAAGTGTGACCAAGTTGAATAAATCACTCAAAATTCATAGAAATTAGTCACATGAATTTCATGTGTTCAAATGCCTTTTGTAAAGGATATCATAAGGTCTTGAGGCAATCTGATGAAAAATGCCATATTTATGGTACAGGGAATGTGTAAATTGGTCATTTTTGACCGGAACAGTGTTACAGTAGAAGGTTAAAGCAACACCAAAGCACTTTTTCCGCTGTCGCACGCATGCTATTCGTTTATCCAGCACCGACAATGTCCACAGACAAGGTAGAGTATGTTGCATGATTTTATGAAAGTACGATGTATTGCGACATCAGAAGTAAGTCAAATGTGTAGTTTCTTATGTCTCATTCCACATATCCGCTATCTGGCAAACTTGCATAGTGCAGTTAAAGCCAATAGAGGGGTCGCGAAGCAAATGAGGGAGGGCCGTTCACCCTGTTGCGAGTTGATGAACCACTGAAACAATTTTGGAAACATTATTTTAAGGTTCAAAAAACTCTTTGGTGTTGCTTTAGGAAAACGATCCACTGACATTGCACCAACGTCAAGAGACATGATCACTTGAACTCTGGCTTAGATGATAAAATGTTGATGCTGATGACGTTGTTAATTAACTTAAACTTTTTTGTTTTTTTTACTTTTTTTCAAGCTGTGATCGCAGACGCCTCTTCAGCTCCCTGGAGTGCTGAGGTAGAAAGAGAAATGTTTGTCTAGAAAGGGAAATGTTTGTATATAAAAGGAAATAATTGTGGGAAATGTTTGTCTAGAAAGGGAAATGCTTTAAATGCTTTTTCCTTCAGCACTAAAGAAGACTAAGAAAACAATATTTTAGTATTTCACAACGTCTCTTGTGCAAAAGTCTGTGTGTGCCTTGTGTGTGTTTGTGTGTGTGTGTGTGTGTGTGTGAGTGTGTAACAGAGATATATAGAGAGAGTGATAGAGAGAGAGAAAGAGAGATTGTGAGCCTTATAATTTAAATGGCGAAAAGGCTCATAGACTTCTATGGGAGCAGATTCTTGGCCACAACTTTCACAGTTTTCTGTTGGTTCCTGCTTATGATAATAAGGAGAAGCGTGACTCAGACATATTCAGACTCAGTCATGCGGATTTCCCCACTGATGCCCACATACGTCACTTACTGGCCCAAGCACAGAGAAGAACGCCTGAATGGTTCCATTCACTTTTGCTTGGGTGTGGGATTGGAGTGTGATAAGTAGTTCCCCAACCAGAGTCTCCCTCCATGCAAGACATTGTATTGAAACATTTTGACTCTCTTCCCACAGTGCAGTGGCACCATTTCATTTTTGTAGATGATGTTTACATACAGTACATGCATACTTGTGAAAGTGAAGTACAGAGAGAGGGAAAGAGAGTGAGAGTGAGAGTGAAGGGAGAGTTGGAGGGAGAGACACAAAGAGAGAGGGGAATTGGTGTGAAATGGATGGTTTTGTGTTTCACTGTTGGAGGCCATCTATCTGTAATTTATAAGCAGTTTTATTTCCATGTACAGTACTTATTTAGAAAATAAAGCAAGAAATATAGGCTAAACACAAACACATATGCACATACATCTCAGAAACAAACAGCACCTTTTTGTAAATGAAAGTGTCCTGAGACAGACTGCACTGTTGCTCCTTGAGTCCAGAATGTCAGTCACAAAATTAGAAACAGCAGAATGAACGTGTCTGCAACACCATGGAAAAACGTGTCCATTGTTCTCCCTTTAATGTCATGGTGTCTATGGCTTTAGTTCCATGGGCTTTAATCACACAGTGTCCGTGGCTATGAGGGGACTAATGGCAAGGTATCACAGAAAGCTTACGGTCACATCTTCAGTGTACAGAGGGAGGTCGAGGGGCGGCTTGGGAAGTGTAGGGAAGACTGTTCCTTGTTAGTTTACCGAAAACATTTCTTACCACACATTGATAGAAGATTGACATAAAAAACTAAAGTTGAAATCAGTCCAGGGGTGGCCAACGCAAGCAGGCAGTGGGGTCGGTGAGGCCCATAGACTTCTATTGGAGGAGCTTCTTGGCCACAACTTTCAAAGTTTCCTGTTGGTTCCTGCTTATGATACTACAAATGAATGATCAAACACAGACACACACAGACACACAGAAACACACACACACACACACACACACACACACACACAAATTAATCAGTTAAAAGCATATACTGTATATCCACTATTTCATTACAAGTCAATTAAGAAAACAGAGAGGTGACACTAGAAAGAAAGAGTGAGACGACCCTTTCATGAAGGTCTGAGGACATGACTAGGTGTTTGATTTTGATACACACAAGTCTGAATGATAAATTCTGTGAATAAGTTGTGTCCCGATAGTTTTGGCCGTATAGTATCTCTAATATGTGACTGTTAAACATACCATTTCCTAAGCATGATGATGAGAATAGCTCCAAAAATTACACTGATGATAATTATCACAGAGAGTGGTCTCCCAGATGCCCCTAAAAGAGAAAGGATGAGACCATTTAGGTACATTTGTTTCAACAGACAGCCATCCCAGATAGTGACATCCAGTGTTTCCTCGGCAGTCAAAAATCGACATGTTAAAAGTGGTCAACAATGACAATCTAAATCAAACAATCAAAGATGACCCTAAATGGGTTAACCATTTGCACTATTCTTGTGTACTATTGTACTGTAACTGCCAAGTTCAGTTTATCCACTTGAATAAATAAATAAATAAATAAAACATCTGTGAGTGTAATAGTGAACAGCCAGAGAGTTTTAAGGATATCCTGTTGTTGATCAATTCTTCTGACACTAAGCAAAATAGTCGCACACATTCTGTCCACACCACAGTATGGGCATCTTACCGGTGACTGCATACAGAGTGTGGTGACCTTCCGCAGTGCCATAGGAGTTTGAGGCCTTGCAGGTGTACAGGCCGTTCAGCTCAGGAATGAAGTCCAGGTACAGCCTGTTGCCTTCTGCTCTCACCCCACTGGGCAGGGGATGGCCCTCTCTGAAAAAGAGTACAGCTGGTGTAGCGACGTAGACCGATTGTGTGTGTGTGTGTGTGTGTGTGTGTGTGTGGGTGTGTGTGTGTGTGTGTGTGTGTGTGGGGGGTCTCTAAGGGGAGAAGGGTTATTCGAGCAGGCTGAGGTTTGGGGATGGGTGAGTGAGACTGAGAAAAAGAAAGCACACACACACCCTTACAAATATGACATCATGATATCAGAAAAGTGCTGAGCTTTGTGTGCAAAGGGTAAACAGAGGGCAACAGGGCAATCGACAGCATGTGTGATCATTAACACATTATAAAGTCACTGGAGTGTGTTAGTGTGTGCAATGTACACATTAAAGGAACCGTATGTAAGAAATGTATTTCAATTAATCATAAAATGGCCCTAATATGTCACTTGACATTAAGAAATCATGTTAATTTCAAATATTTATTTCACTGACAACAGTAGTCCGGCCAGGATATTCTCATTTAAAAAGTGAAGTTGCAGCCCTCAACTGATGTTGATGTTGTGTTTTATCATGTCATGTTGTGTTTTTGCCTGATGCACCACCCTCTACCTATCTACTAATCACAAAGTCAGTAGTGTTTCGGCATCCGGGTTGGCAACCTCGAGTCAGGGGGGAGGGGGAGGGGATACCCCACTCTACAGTAATTTGAAAGTGATTGCAGTACCAGTTTTGGCCACAATCTTACATATAGTTCCTTTGAGCGCAGGACTTTTTACATCTGGTGGATTCTGGGTGAACCCAGAAGAGTCTGTGAGTGCATTATTTTGAATTTACTTTGCAGGTCTATCTTTCTGAAATCTCATTCACAACTGCTTGTTCGGCATGGGGCGGGCTTTATATGATTAACAGAGTAATACAGTCAGCAGTGCTATCAATGCCTGTACTTTTCTTTGGAACTGGAGTATACAACTGCATTCAAAAACTGATTTGGAGTACAACTGCATTGACAACCTTTGTTTTTATTATACCTCTGAAAAATGTTTATAATGTACCAATTTAAGTTTAAATTCACAGCTGACGCCCAAATGAGTGAAATAACCCCAGACACATTTTCAGTCTCAATTGAGGATGGTTTGTGGATGACCAGGCTAGGTTTGACTGAACCTTCCAGAAGTCCTGGCCAAATGCCATGTAACAGTGAAAGAAACTGAATCTTCATCTTTTATTTTTTTATTTATAGTTTTTTTAGAATAGAACTAATTAAGTCTGTGAGTACCTTGACCATGTATAATCAGGTTTGGGGTTGGCATCTGCACTGCACTGATAACCATCATCCATCTGTGTGATCTTCACAGACTGAGGTGGGTCTGAAAAACACAAATTAACCTTTTTTTCTATTACTTAAAATAACAAAATGTAAAAATTCCCCATTTCATCAATTTTCAACCTACTGGGTACTCAATGCTAAGAGGTTAATAAATGCTGGCCACCTTCAGACAATAAGAACTCTCTCTCTCTCTACCTCTCTCTGGTTTTAGTACTAGTTGACTGATAATAAAAGAAAGTCAAAGGTCTCTCTCACTGTCTCATACTCTCTCTCTCCATGTTTCTTTGTTTTTCTCTCTGTCTTGTTAATTGCAGTATAGTGTCCCCTTAACCAAAACAAATTTTAGCCTAAAAAGACAAACTTCACTATTTACAACTCTTTCAAATATCTCTCAATGTGCCAGTCCATGCATTAAATAACAGTTGTCAGGCCCACTTAATTAAGTCAAAAATACACAAGAGAGAAATAGATTTTAAAGCCAACTTAATTTGTATTTGGTGGTATGGCTCTGTCCAGAGGAAGTTCCCTGTATTTCTATGGGCTCTATGAAAAGCCAACACAGGGAACAGCAGCACCCTCAGGCGACTAGTAAATCTATTGCCCCTAGAACAGAGCAATTAACGATGACAACAGTATGTCATTATTTCAAGTTAAACCACTTTGAGGTGGAGCTGGGGAGGAGGTGGGTTGCAAAGCAGCAAGATAAGAAAGCAGTGAGAGTAAACAGACTGATGCAGCTTAAATAAGGCGCTGTCATGAGAGAGGCCACTTGCGAGTGAAGGGAGCGATCAGCTGAGTGGAACAGCTGATGTGGGCTGGGCCAATAAGAAGGTGACAGCGGGCTTGAATATGCGGCCTGCCAGAACTAATGCAGAATGCTTGATTTACCTAAGTGCCGCATTGATACATCAAAACAGATCAGCCAGGGCCATTGGTAAAAGTCATATGATTTGCCAAAAGGCTGATAACAGTCAACAAGGCCAATAGGAATGTTAGGCTGATACACAGTGCCGGTGTACGATTGACAAGGTACAACAGTTGTGAAGCATCATGGTTCATTATGCGCTCAATAAATAACAAACTATGAAGTCAGTGGTCACACTCACTTAAACACAACTAGGCGTTACTTGACCTAGAGAATAGGCCATTAGCTTGTAGTCAGACTAGGCTACATATATCTCCCATTTTTTTTTCCATTGTGAATAATCTAAACATGCTCATCATTATATAGACAGGTTAGGCCAGATATTTTCCATTGCCAGTCAGTCAGCTGTGAGTACTGGCGCATGTGGTGACTAAAGGGGAGGCACATTCATTTGAAATCAGATTATGACATAATGGACAGAAGTTGAACAAACAGGTTAGAGGCGCGCACTCCCTTTATCAGAACTGATTAGAATAAACCTCAGACAACTAGCTACATGTGCCACAGTTGTTGTTTGCAGCATGTCATCACACTGCTACTGGACATGTGCATTCTATTCAGCCTGTGGTCTGTGACATCATCTACTCTATCTCGTTCCTAAACCACGGGGCTGTAACATTTCCAGACCATTGAGCATGACACTGATCAACACATTTAAGTAAGTATAAGTATATATACTTTTTTGATCCCGTGAGGGAAATTTGGTCATTTAACCGGTGAATTAGTGAAACACAAACAGCACACAGTGAACACACAGTGAGGTGAAGCACACACTAATCCCGGCGCTGTGAGCTGCCTGCTACAACGGCGGCGCTCGGGGAGCAGTGAGGGGTTAGGTGCCTTTCTCAAGGGCACTTCAGCCGCGGCCCTCTGGTCGGGGCTCGAACCGGCAACCCTCCGGTTACAAGTCCGAAGCGCTAACCAGTAGGCCACGGCTGCCCTCTAATTTCCTTGCTTGTTTGTCATAATGTGTGAAAACGAAAAGCTCCCATTTGGGGTTAGTAAGCATGCATACATGCACACGTGCACACACCCACACACAAGGATGTGGAGGCTAAATGCAAGTAAACACAGTTTATCCACCTCTGACATTTCCTAAATAGAGTTTAACCACCTCTTAATAGAGTTTATCCACCTCTCAAAATAGTTTATTTACCTATTACCATAAACTTCCTTGTATCCTTGTATTGCAACTTTTAACATTCAAAAATCAAACTATATTATCCACATTCACAATATGTACACTCATCAACACTCAAGGAACCATTTAATACCATTGGTATTGTTATAAACATTGGACAACAACCTCCACCATCATCAAACATGTTCTGAATGGCTTTTTTAAAAATACCTAATGGCGCAGTCCACCTCACCGTGATCACAGAATTCATAGTTTACCCACCTCTTATTTTACCACTACATCCCTGCCCACACACACACTTGCATGTACATACTGTAGAAACACATAGAGACAAACACACACGCACACACACATACCAGATATCCTAGTTTATAGAATAGGGTAGACCAATGAACATGTGTAAACAAACTTACAGTGAATGACATTAGACCCCTCCTGGACCCCCACACCATCTCCTTCATATGCCCCTTGGTAAGAAAGGAAATGGCTATAGTCATTGGACAAATTTAACTAATGACCAGACAGGTGTACAAAAAGCATGTGTAAATATAGCATACACATCACATGGCGTATCCTCAAAGCACATTTTATTACAGTTTTTTTCAATCGCTAACAAGCGCTTACCTATACTTCAGATAATTTTTCTAAACTCTTAACACAGACTCACACCTACAAAACACAATTGGCCAAATGGATAATTTTCTTCTCAAAAACACATTTTGTTAAATATATACTAACTCTTCATTTCAAAACAGAACACATCTTTCTCTGCACACACTAACTTTACCAAAACACTGGAAATCTGACTCAAAATTAAATTATTCTGTCAAAGAATAACACTTGTTTTCACTTCACAAGGTACATGCAGTCAATCAAAGTACACCAGGTTTCAAAATTCTGGCTATTGTTGACATTACAAAAACTGCATAGACTTTTATGTCTTACAGGTATTTGCATGCAAAACATGCTATCCACCGTTTTTACACTAAATTTCTTGGTTGGGAACTGTATGTCCACATGCAATGTTCACATTCAAAAGCATTCCAGTAAAAAGCAAATCAGTTTTTTTCCCTTTACTGTTTACTACAGGAGGTACAGTAGAAATACTGTTTACAGTATGATAGAACAGGAAAAGCTTTACAGTATTGCTTACAGTGAACAAAATATCCATGAAACACACAATAGCATTCTGAACAAAAAACAACAGCAAAAAGCCCAGATAAAAAGGGGGGAACTAAAAAAAGCATACAATTACTGTATCTAATCTCTGCGATTTTCAGAGTTAGGCCACAGTTTCATCAACATCACATCTGATATTATCCAAGGCGATGTACCTGGGATAAAACCATTTGGTAGCAGAAGCAGAGCAGAAGCAGAGGTTTTTATACTGTATCTAAGGTTTGGAATATTGTGTTTGCTATTGTGAGATGTTGTGTGTTAACATTCGTAAATACTACAAAAACAATCCATTGTTTTGTTGGTAGGTATAGCTTGTCTGTTAAGAAAATGAAAGCATTGTGGAAATGTGTTTACTGACTGCATATTGTGTGAAAACGACATAAAATGTGTGAATGGTATGGCCACAAAAGACCGATGCTGTGCTAATTGTGTTTAGAGTTTTGAAAATGTGACAACTGGTTAGACAAACGTTAGCGACTGAAAAAAACTGTATTATACAATCAATACAATTGTAGCTGGATAAATTACCGAACATGAATACAAGTTTGAGGAACTTACCGGTACTCGTGCGCACCACCACAAGTAGGCACAGCCAAAATCCAAGGTCCATCTTTCACAATCCTTAATTAAAGTGCCAGCTCTTTGTAGACGAGCAGAAAGAGATACGTCAGAGCCGGGGGAACTCAACTCTCCAACTCTTGAAGAACAGTTAATGCATCGCTGTCTCTCTTGTCTCGCTGTATCGCTTTTACAAGTAGCCTACTGTAAACGGTGAACAGTCGCAGTTTGTATTGCCTGGTTTGAATTAGCGGGATGATCCTGCTGAGTTCAAATGCTCAGTAGCCGAAACAGCTGAACGACACAGCTGACCCGTCGCGTGTGTGAAATGGGTTGCGCAATCGGCTTGATTGCTCTTGTCACTAAATGCTCCGCCCGAGTATTGCTGGCGATTTCTTTTCTGAGATTACAAGTGTGTGGGTGTGGGTATTATTGTAACAATGCACTTGACAATCCGCATACGCACCAGAAGAATATAAGCAACAAACGTGCACAGACAACACTGCAAATGCGCGAAATACGCTTAGGGTATTTCAGCGGCTAGTTGTTTACTTTCGTTTCCAAAGTATCTCCAAAGTCTGCAGGGCAAGTGCATGGGGACAGGGAGTGTGAGATCAGACACAGAAGGAAGAGAGAGATAGATAGAGCAAAGTGTTTGAGAGGGATAAAAGAGCGTGTGTGGAGTTCCAGAAAAAAAGTGGAAAGAAACATTAGGTGGCAATGTGGCTGCAATTAGTTACAGATGAATAAAACAGAGTGTGTGTGTGTGTGTGTCTTTTTCTTTCCACGTCATTCTCTCTACAGCAAAACCACATGTAACATGAATGACAGGAAGATATTCAAATAGATTCATGAGCAAGTTCATTTTGTAATACAACACAAAGTCAGGGTAATAAAACCTTATCCATATCCATATCCATGTGAACTTGTGAAGTGTGAACAGATGCCAAAGATGCCAAATTATTAAGAATCAGTATGGAAACACAAGTTCAGCAACTTCAACTTGACATGTAGTTCAACATGTAGTTCTAAAAACAATGTCTGCGGGCAGATATTGTTCATTGTTGCAATAAGAAAAAGCATGATGGGTGTCTTTAAATGGAAGTTTTGGAGGAGCGTGACAAAATTTGCCTCGCTTACAGTGTCATTATCAGGTTATTTATTTCCAGCCATCCTGTTCATGCTGCAATATTTGGTTTGATCACTCACTTTCAACCCAACATCTTCCCTCATGCCTCCTGTCTGCTTAGGTTAGGAACAGCATGGAACAGCATAGGGGTGTACGCATGGATCCTGCTTGACTCCTGCCTGCGCAGTATTATCCTGCACGATCCTGGCAAAGCACTCAGTCAGGCTGGCTAGAGATCTTGGCCACAACTTTCCCAGATTCCTGTTGTTTCCTGCTTTTGATGCTACATAAAACAAACACAGCTGCAGGCAGTGTGGTCAGTGAGGCCCAAACTTCAATGGGAACAGCTTTTTGGCCACAACTTTTAGATTCCTGGTTCCTGCTTTAATAAGAAGTGTGACTCAGACATAATCAGACTTAGACAGACTCAAACTTTTAACTTATGCCCAGATGGTGTTGGAGAGAGACACAGAGAGAGCGGGTGGGGTCAGGAATCAATTACTGTATATTTCACTGCTGCTCGTATGCTTATTCGTAATTCACTAGTAGTTTCAATTCCATATACTTATTTATTAAAGCAAGAAATATACACACAAACACATACATCTCAGAAACAAACAGCACCTTTTTGTAAATGAAAGTGTCCTGAGAAGACAGACTCCCCTGTTTCTCCTTGAGTCCAGACAGTCAGTCACAAAATTAGAAACAGCAGAATGAACATATCTGCAACACCACAGGAAAACATATTAATTGGACTCCCTTTAATTCCATGGTGTCTATGGCTTTAGTTCCATAGGCTTTAATCACCTGGTGTCCATGGCAACGAGAGGCCTAGTGAACCAGTTTGTGGTGGCAGTGTGAGGTGTCACAGTCAGCTTCCGGTCACATCTTCAGTGTACAGGAGGAGGTCGAGGGTCGGCTTGGCTGAAGAGGAAGCGTGGCCCATTAATTCAACAACAGTGAGAGCAAGCAGTGGGGTCAGTGAGACCCAGACTTGTATAGGAGCAGCTTCTAGTAGTTGTGTGCACATCCCTCCTTTCTGTTGGCCAGGTGCAGGACAAAGGTATAAAAGCTTTTAATTAAAAGTTTGGAGCATTCTCTCTTCTTATCTTCTCTTCTGGAGCATTATTATTACACCCATGCCCTAATGTAGTGCTAGGTATCACAGGAAGCTTCCGGTCACATCTACAGTGTACAGGTCGCAGGGTGGCTTGGCTGAGGAGGAAAAAGAGCACAGTTGGTTTAGTGACGTAGACTGGTTGTGTTTGTCAATGTCAGTGTGTGTGTGTGTGTGTGTGGGGGGGCAGGGGAGTGAGGCAGGGGAGTGATGTTTGGGGATGAGGGAGTGAGATTAACCTCCTGAGACCCTGCATCCTCGTATGAGAACATTACATTTAGGCTTTGTAGGCAGTGCCGGTTCAGACCTCCATGGGGCCCTAAGCAAAATCCTGCCAAGGGGCCCTCCTACCTGAACTAAAAAACTGCATTCAATGCAAAAGAACTGCAAATATTTTCTCCAAAACTGCGGTTTTCATACTCAGAAATCTGCAGTTTGACACTTGAAGTAATGCAGTTTTTTTTTGTAAGGGTCTGGTTGTGCTAGTAGCCTACTGGCTGACTGTTCTTCACCTGAGTGTCTGTAGTAGGCTACTTGCCAAAGACATAAGCTATGAACTAGCTCCCCTGATTCTCTTATTATTTCAATATTTTTTTCAAACGTAGACTATTTTAAACAATCATTTTAATACTTCATATAGGCCTAATGTACGATGTGCATCTATTGTCCATGCAGCACAGCGAATCAAAGTTAATACATTAGGCTAGGCCTACTTTCCATTTTGCATTACGTAGGCTATAAAGCTTGACTAAAACATTGTAAAACAATTAATTCTTTTAAAAATGTATGGGAAGAGTGAAATCACCTATTAGTTTCGACGGGTTCTCGCATGTTTCTGCTGAAAACTGCTAGTTTCATCCTGAGCTGCACGTTATGAACGCATTTAAAGATGCGGTTATTTTAAAAAAATGTAGCCAGTCGCCCGCATTCAAACAAACGGAATATGCGATTATATTTCACAACTTTGCGAAGTACTGGGACTGGGAAAGGCTGGCAAGCAAGCCGCAGACAGATCAGGGGATTCACTGCCCTGTTAGGTAGGCCTATGCTAGACCAGCAACACACGCTGGAAATAGACGCATGTTGACATCAAACCATGGAATAAATGCAAGTTTACCCGACTGCTGTTTCCGCTGTCATTCTCGTGGCGTTTCTTCCGTTTTTCATGCCCTGAATGGTAATTCGGTTTTATGTTCATCTTCTTAATGTATGAGGCACTGTAACTATAACTGTATAGGGCCTACTGTACTAACTTGTCTGCATAGGGCCTACTGTACTAACTTGTCTGCATAGGGCCTACTGTACTAACTTGTCTGTCAGTCACTAGCTTGACTCAAGAGGAGACGGGGGAGGGGGCCTTCATTAACTTGTGGGGCCCTACGCAACTTGCGTAGTGTGCGTATAGTGAGAACCGGCCCTGTTTGTAGGACTTTCTACTTCTGAATACATTTCTGTTGCCCTCATATCATGACAGTTATTTGTACCAGAAAGAGAAAGCACACACACATACCTTCACAAATAGGACATCAATGATATCAGAAAAGTGCTGAGCTTTGTGTGCAAAGGGTAAACAGAAGGCAACAGGGCAATCGACAGCATGTGTGATCATTAACACATTATAAAGTCACTAGAGTGTGTTAGTGTGTACAATGTACACATTAAGCACTAGGACTAATTGCTGTTATACTCTCTCCACAGCCCAGTAGTGTTTGCTCAGGGAGGCTCCACACGACACACTGATTTGGCCTTTCCAGTTAAGTGTATGGACAGTATAACAGGTTTGCATTCCATAGTTTATTGCTTAATACCCTGCCTGCTCTACTCCTTCTCTAACCTGCCTAATTTACAATGGCAGAGAGTGTCTGTGTAAAAGCACTTCATTAAAATACAGGACTTCTGGTGGATTCTGGGTGAACCCAGAAGAGTCTGTGAGTGCATTATTTTGAATTTCAGGAGGTCAACTTGACAAATTTGAAGATTATTAATTTAAAGAATTTAAAGACATCATATGCTACTCCCAAATCCTATTTCAAACATTTAAAACAGGTACAGTAGTCTAAGATACAAAACTCCAGAGCAGTGGGCAGCCCTTAACCAGGCACCCAGGGAGCAGTTGTGGGTTAGGTGACTTGCTCAAGGGCACCTCATCCATGGATGTGGGAGAACTTTTTTACACTGCCCCATACACATTTTTCCTACCAGTCAGGGATTGAACCAGCCACCCTAAGTCCGATTTCTTCCGATTGCTAGGTAAAACCAATTGTTTTCGTTGGAAATGGAAATCTATGTGAAAAAAGCGTTTTTTGACCTTTACTTGTTATAAGTGAAATATTCTTGTTCTATTGGCAAAATGTTGCAAGTGAAATGTTCTTGTTTTGTGGAAAACATTCCTTAAAATAATTAAAATTGTCTGGCAAGATACTGAAAATAGAACAAGAATATTTCACTTATAACCAGGTCAAAAAAACTTAAATCAAGCGCAATAATAAGCTAATAATTTAAAAATAAGCATATTATCTTGGTTTTCTTGGAATCTTACTTAGATTTCATTTTTTGCATTCAAGCTACAACACCAACCATTGTTTTCACTTGTTCCCTGGTTCCCTGGTTCCCAGGAAATGATATTTGAGTGCAAAAGAAGGAAAGGGGAATCCTTTTCTGAAAGGGATGTTTTTTCCCTCATCGTGGAAAACGATGCAAGTGAAAGCTGTAGTGAGAAAGGAAGATGTCAAGAGGTGAGCTTGACACAATTTGAAGGTTATTCATTTAAAGATAGAAATCTTAGGCTACTCCCAAATCTTGTTCAAAACATTAAAATCAGGCAGTACAATAACAAGATTCAAATCTCCAGAATGAAATTAAATGTGTTAACTCATTCATTGAATTCTGGGTAAGAAGGATATGTGTAGTCCTGTCTGTTTTTCAAAGTTGGCAGAGTTTTGACAGCTCGGCAGGACAGCTGGGGCACTGCAGACAGTCTGGACCTCTCGGGCAGGTGGCCTGATGACTGGTAGCCTGATGACAGACTGATGTGGTCGCGCTGGAGGGCAGCAAAGCAACAAGCCGGACCAGGATCTGGAGTGGAGTCGGGCAAGGGATCCAGACTGCTTGAGTAGGCCTAGTTGAATTCTGTGAGAGAAGGGTGTGTTTTGCAAAATCAAAATCTCAAGCAGCTCACCTATTTAATTGGGCTGCTGACGAGCGACCTTGCACTCTTCTATCCCTGCTATCAAATGCAGAGGACAGGAAATAGATAGATAGATAGATAGATAGATACTTTATTGATCCCCAGGGGAAATTCAAGGTCTCAGCAGCAGCATACATACAACACAAACACATTCTTTAATTAGGCTGGTTTTTATTAGGAAATGACTTTGTCAAGAAATTGCATGCAATGGCAGAATGAAAGGGTGATAATGAGTAGCACATATATAGTGTTCCCACTGCCGGTTGATCTCTTTCAACTTCTGCCCTCTGGAAGACGCTATATATCTCTGAAGACAGGAACGGCGCTTCAACAACAACTTCTACCCTTCAGCAATTAGACTCCTGAACTCCTGAAGATTTGCAACTCTACTTATTTATTTATATTTATTTAATTAATCTCCTCCCGCTGTGTTTCTTATAAGATCGCTCTCTGATTCCTTGATGAATAATGAATAAATTACAGATAATCAAAAGCACTGTTAAATATCATTTGTGTATAGCGCTCTTATATTGTATTACGGTAGCCTAAGAGTGTTGGTTGTTATATGTGGGGTATTACGGTTTTTCATACCTGCGTGTATGCCATGCTACTTCAGTTTCACTTGTATGTAGTTGATGAAGGTGACGGGTGAACAGAGCCGTACTCTATGTGAAAGTTCATTTAATAAATGACATTGAATAGACACTCCGCTTATTCTTCTCCACGTCAAGTTAATCCTGCGCGACAGTCAGTTAACTTAACAGGTTATGGGCCCAGGGCCGAAGATAAGCGAGTGTGAAAAAGTTTAACGCGACGTATTACGCGATAGCTAGCCAGCAAGAAGCTGAGAAATTGGCGGGGTTGGAAGATGGCAAACCGAGCAACAGGAGTCCCAGCACCGCAGCTTTTATTCGACGGATCTGAAGAGAAATATGACCTTTGGGAAACGAGGTTCCTAAGCAGTCTACACATTCTCAAGTTGAAGGAGACCATTTTACATGAACCCGCTCAGGCGAGCGATGAGGACAACCGGAAAAATGCAGACTGCTATGCCGAACTGGTAAGGCTAATAGACGATAAAAGCCTATCACTAATCAGGCACGAAGCCGCTGATAATGGCAGGAAAGCCCTGAGCATACTTAAAGAACATTATTCAGGAAAAAGCAAGCCACGGATTATAAATATGTACACGTCATTAACAAAGCTGCGAATGGCAGAAAACGAAACTGTTACAGACTTTTAATAAGGGCAGAGAACATCATTACAGCGTTAAGAGATCTGGGAGAAACCATGAGTGATGGATTAATCGTAGCCATGATGCTATGCGGGCTACCAGACTCGTTCAAGCCGCTAGCAGTCCATGTAACGCAGAATGAGGATAACGTTACGTTTTCAGACTTTAAAAGAAGGCTACGGGTCTATGAAGAATCGGAGAAAATGAAAATGACAGAACAGACTACAGATAACGTGATGAAGACGCATACAAGACAGGGCGGAGGCCACAGCAAGCCACAAGGTAACAGAAAAGAAGATGCCAACTTGACTTGTTATAAATGTGGAATAAAAGGACACAGGGCGAGAAAATGTTACAAGAAAGTGTGGTGCAATTACTGTAGAAACAATACCCATGCTGAGTCACTATGTAAGAAAAAGGGGGGACAAGATGGCGCCAGAAAAGTTGCTGAGGAACAAGATGGCGATGAAGGAGATTACCTCTTCATGGCTAAACATGTGAAAAGTGAAAGACCACCACTCAACGTGAAAACAAAAGGCATCATGGTGGACGCGGGGGCAACTTCCCACATTGTGAACGACATCAACAAGTTCCAGAACTTCGACAGCTCGTTCCAGCCAGAGACCCACTGTGTGGAATTAGCCGACGGAAGCAAGTGCAGTGGAATGGCCCAACAGAGAGGAACGGCGGTGATCCACCTTCTAGACAACGCTGGACTACAAACACACAGCAGCTACGAGATACACTCTACATGCCATCATACCCACACGACATCTTCTCAGTGGCAAGAGCGTCAAATGGAGGAGCTACAATCACTTTCAAAAAGGGGGACAGCCGCATGGTCACCAAGGATGGTAGCAGGTTTGACATTCATGAGACTGGGAATTTGTATTACTTGCCAACTGTTGAAAAAGATGTTGATCAGTGTAAGGTATGTCATGATCTACAGACATGGCACCAAATACTGGGTCATTGTAATTTTGAGGATGTTAAAAGGTTACAAGGTGTTGTGAAGGGCATGGAGATTAAGGGAGGTGCAGTTGGGTTGGATCAGTCATGTGATGTGTGTACACAAGGAAAGTTCACTCAGACAAGAAATAGGGAGCCAGATAGGAAAGCAAAGAAGCCCCTAGAACTAGTTCACACTGATTTAGCCGGGCCTATGTCCACACCAAGCAAAGAGGGACACAGATATGTGCAGTCCTTCACAGATGACTATTCAGGCACTATACTTGTGTACTTTCTAAAGTCTAAGAGTGATAATGGTGCAGGCCACAGAAAGATTCTTAGCAGACACAGCGCCTTATGGAGAAATCAAGTGTATCCGTTCAGATAACGGCACTGAGTTTACAAGTCGAGACTTTCAGGCAATATTAACAAAGAATAGGATTAGGCATGAGACGTCTGCTCCTTACTCACCCCACCAAAATGGCACTGCGAGAGAGGTTGGAGAACACTCTACGATATGAGCAGATGCCTACTGATAGAAAAGCGGGCTGCCAGATGAGCTGTGGAACTATGCTGTGCAGACCTCCGCTTATGTGAGAAAACAGGTGCTACAGTAGACGACAAAAAAAAACGCCCCACTGAGTTATTCACAGGCAAGGTACCAAATGTATCCAAATTGCAAAAATCGATCAATGTGTTTTGCTTACAAGCAAGAGAAAAGCAAATTGGACTCTAGATGTGAGCAAGGCGTTTTCATAGGCTACGATAAAAAACAGCCCAGCCTATCTAGTATACTATCCAGACACAGAGAGGGTCCAAAAAGCATAGACTGGTGAAATTCACCATTAAAACAACCCAGGAAAGGGAAACACAAACATCTGAGTCACACATAGAACACGGGGTGTACATCCAAGGGTTGACAACAGTGAAGAGAGTGTTGTTGATGAAAATGTGGAAAATGTACCAGGTCAGGGTGATCAAAGTGGTATTACCGAGACTTCACCTGAAAAGACTGAGTACACACAGCCAGGTGAAGTCACAGAGACTGTGACCAAAAGGTACCCACCGAGAAATAGAAAGAAACCAGCTCATCTACAGGATTTTGAGACTGGGGATAAGGAGGACAAACTGCACACATGCATGGACTCTTGTTACAGAGCCGGTGTGTGATATACCTCAAACTTACCAGGACGCTATTGCATCAACCAAAGCGAGGCAGTGGACAAATGCCATGAAAGAGGAGATCGATCTCTGGAGGAGAACGAGACCTTCAGCCTAACTCAGTTGCCACCAGGCAAACAGACAGTGGGGGCAGATGGGTTTTGCACTTAAGACAGAAATTGATGGGTCTGACAAATACAAGGCAAGATTTGTAGCAAAAGGCTACAGTCAGAAACAAGGCACTGATTATGATGAGACTTTCTCACCCACAGCTGATATGACAAGTGTGAGAGTGGTCATGCAAAAGGCAGTGCAGGATGATCTAGTCTTACACCAGATGGACGTTAAGACCGCTTATTTGCATGCCCCAATTGACTGTGAAATTTATATGGAGCAACCTGAGGGTTATGAGAAAAGGTCAAAATCAGGTGAAAAGCTAGTGTGCAAGTTACACAAATCTCTCTATGGTCTTAAACAGTCAGGGAGGAATTGGAATGCTATGTTGCATACATGTTTAGTTGAGAATGATTTTGTACAGAACCCAGCTGATACCTGTGTGTATACAAGAGAAAAAACACAATGAGAAAGTAATCCTAATAATTTGGGTTGATGATCTGATCATAGCAGCTAATAATGAGAGTGTTCTGGGAAATGTAAAGATGATGCTTACTGAAAGGTTCAAAATGAAAGACATGGGAAAGCTGAGACATTTCTTGGGGATAGATTTTGAACAAGCAGATGGTTTAGTCAAAATGTCATAGGAGAGATATGTGAGAAAAGATTCTAGATCGATTTGAAATGCAGGATTGCAAATCTAGAGAAACACCATGTGAACCAAAACTTGAATACATAGAAGATGCTGAGAAAATGAAAGAGCCAAGAAAGTATAGGGAGGCAGTAGGTAGTTTAATTTACTTGTCCACATGCACCCGTCCAGATATAAGTTTTGTGGTCAGTAAACTCTCTCAGCACTTTGCTGAACCAACAGTAGAACACTGGAACACAGTAAAGCATGTGTTCAGGTACCTCAAGGGTACAACAGAACAGGGGTTATTCTTCAGGAGAAATGACACAGAAAAACTAGGTCTAAGGGTCTACTGTGATGCTGACTGGGCGTCAGATTCAGCGGATAGACGGCACATCAGGGTATTGTGTCAGTCTAAATGAGGGAAGCTCTTTGATATCCTGGAAAACAAGAAAACAACCAACAGTAGCGTTATCTACTTGTGAGGCTGAATACATGTCCTTAGCTTCAGCCATACAGGAATGCATCTACTTAGAACAACTGCTCAGGGGTATAGACACTTACCAATACGCACAAACAAAGGTGTATGAAGACAATCAAGGTGCCATAGCACTAGCCAAAAATCCAGTTAACAGACAACGTTGCAAACACATTGATATTAAATATCATTTCATCAGAGAGAATGTGAATAATGGGAAGTTTATTTTGGAATATTGTCCTACTGATCAAATGATTGCTGATGTTCTGACAAAGCCAGCTACTAAGCTGAAGTTGAAAAGGTTTGCAGGAGACATGTTTGGCACTTAGGAGTGCAAAGAGTGTTTTATACTTCAAGATAATGAGGAAGCCTCATTCTGTTATTTTGTTTTCATGCTACCTAATGAGATAAGAGCGAGTGGGGGTGTTAAATATCATTTGTGTATAGCGCTCTTATATTGTATTACGGTAGCCTAAGAGTGTTGGTTGTTATATGTGGGGTATTACGGTTTTTCATACCTGCGTGTATGCCATGCTACTTCAGTTTCACTTGTATGTAGTTGATGAAGGTGACGGGTGAACAGAGCCGTACTCTATGTGAAAGTTCATTTAATAAATGACATTGAATAGACACTCCGCTTATTCTTCTCCACGTCAAGTTAATCCTGCGCGACAGTCAGTTAACTTAACAAGCACTTTAATAAAGCTGATGACAATCAGGCAGGAAACCTGAAACAGCTGCACTGGCCTTAGTAACCTGCATGGCTTGGGGAGGATGGAAATTAATCATGCATGCAAGGTGAAAATAGGAATTTAGGCATAGGTTTGTTTTTACACAAACAAACAAACAAACAAACAAACAAATACATACATACATAAATACCCTGTAAATGCCCTCCTTATCAAAGGATAAGATGTGAACTGCTGTGGGCTCGAGACATGTGGTTGTCTAAGTCTTGTCTTCAGTGTTGCATGCAGCTAGAAATGTAATAGGAAAAACATCAGGGGCCCTAATTTAAATGAAGGTCAAAATACTAAGTCAGTCAGTAAGCAAAGTGTCTCATGTTTGAAGTAAAGCTATTGTGTGGTCTGCTACACAAGCATTGAAGTGACCCACCTACGTCATGCCGACATTAAACTCGAAATACAGTTTAAACATAGCCTACAGTTTAAGCTATGTAGCCTACACTAACACACAATATGTGGCATGAATAATAGGCCTACTTCAAATAGGTGTTATTTCAGATAGATTGCTAGATTGCAAATATTCAGATAGATTGCGTCTTCTGTTAACTCATTGCCGTCATCGTGAAGCGCTGTATCTCGCGGTTATACCATGCACTATTATATAGCTAGAATAATACATGTTTCCAATGATATAATGTTTCTATAGTAGGCTACAATGTTATTTCACTCTGTTTTACGTGGGTAAGGCCACCGTCCCTCCATAGACATTCAGCAATAGGCTGTTTTGCATCCATTACAAACAAACATGCAATGTGAAAGTCTGGGATTGGGGAGAGCACTTAGTATACCTAGTCTAGTGCATAAGCATGAAGTTGAACCTTTAGATGAAAAACACTCTTTAATAATAGGCCTACAATAAATAAATACACCGCTAATGACGTTTACTTTTGACCAATGCATTCATCGCCTGTAACTCCGTGATAACAGTAAAGTATTTGGCTGAGCAATGGAGGTTAATATGTTCTATGTTTTGTCCACATGATGTAGGCCTATGTCTATGTCTAATCATTGTTGCACTCGAAGAAAACTGCAATGTTTAATTCGTCCTCCCTTTCAATCGTCCCGAACGGTCGTTCTCTCTCCAAACTAACTTTATTCTCAAAATGTTGAGTTTAATGTCGACACGTCGAGATTAAAGTCGACAGGATATTTCAACTTTATTCTCGAAATGTCGAGTTTAATGCCGACATGGCGACTTTAATCTTGTCAAGGTAAAAAATATTTTTTCTTAATGTGTGGCCCTAATACTCCGTTGTATAAAAGAGACTGACTAAATAACCCTTGTATTATGTTCAGATTTTATTTTGCATTTAAAAACAATAGAGAAATAAAAAAAAATGCATTGAAGTTTTTAAATATATGTTGTCTTATCTCCACATATGATAACATATGTTTTTTGTGTTAAAACTACCATCTTTATAAAAAAAATCATGTTTCATGTTTGTACAGACAAATGAAAATGAAAATGTTTTTATTTGTATTTTTTTATTTTGAAAAACAGATGATGAATAACAATAAAAACACCAGAACCAAACATAGGTTCTACAACATAAACACAAAACAGAAATGAATTCAGCACTTTTTAGTCACTGGTGATCACACATGATGCAAACATGCACCACAGATGTCCCCTGCAGCTGCTGCATGTGGTCTGTGTGTTGGAATCCCACATCTCACACTCACAGCACTTTCTCTTGTTGCATTTAGCTGTAACTTACAATGATGACAAGAATGTTAGTTAGGTGGTATTTTTCTACCACACTTCCTAACACTCTATACCACACACACACACACACACACACACACACACACACACACACACACACACCAACAGCAACAACATGACACTTACTTTAGACACTGTAGCCTGTGGTTGTGGTGGTCATTAAGCATAAGCCTGCCTGTTCTGCTCCAGAAAAAAAGACGTTTTTCTTTGAAGCTTGCTTTGGCTCCAGTTTGGGTTAATTACAACCCAGATTACAAGTGCATTGTAGGCAGAAACATCCAGAATATTCAGGAATATCACAAGTGGCCACCGTATAAGGTTCTTCTTTGGCAGCTGTAGCAGGAAAGCAGCTTGTCCAAGTTGACTGCTCCTCCTAGGTGGCCTTATAATAAAGGACGGCTGGTCCTATGATCCCAGCCATTGCTTCTTCCCATAAAGCAAAGTGCTCATGTGCACCACATATTTATACTTTGCGGTAGCCTATGTATGTAGGATGCTAGGGCAGTGTTGGTTGTAAATATGTAAGTGCTCTTGATCAACTCTGTTGTATCGTGAATAGTAAATGTGTAGCCTAGGCTACAATAATTTTGCCAATGATGGACTGTTTAACACGGAGCATGACTTAATTTAATTGAATTACTACTTTTGATATAATCTATCTTACTTTTATTGTTAACACTTGGTTGACCCACCTCCTAACATACAATGTTACAATGTTTATTGTGGGCCTACAAGAAATATTAGCGTGCAGAGTGAGGAGCGAACTACAGCTAGGAGTTAACTGGGAGAAAATGTTTTGGTCAAATAGTATAAAGAAGGGAAAGGAAAGAAGTCTGCGTTCATCTTACCTGCTCACACACACAAGTCAAAGACACACAAGTCTCTCCGCTCTCATTCTCTCTCCTCCCCCCATTCTCTCTCATACACACACACACACACACACACACACACACACACACACACACATGTATATGGATACACACATGCTTTCTGTGAGGGGCTGTACAAACTGTACAAAAACACATATGAGCACACACATTTTTGATCAGTCATATTAGTGTGTATGATTAGTCATATTAGTGTGTATGATTAGTCATATTAGTGTGTGTGTGTGTGTGTGTGTGTGTGTGTGTGTGTGTGTGTGGTTTCACAAATGCAAAGCCTGGGTGTCTGATCTGCAACCACGTGTCCACCATGTCATTGTTTGAGGGCACTACGAGATGAAGCGACACCTTCAAGGTGACCTGTCCACTCCAGACAGAGGCACAAAAGCGCAACAGAACAACACTGACAGGGGGCTATGTACACAGTAGCAGGATCATAGTGCGTTCTGATGTTCTTTCTCATATTTGTTTGATATTGATATTGTAGAATATTATTTTTTAAACGGACTACCAACGTCTGTTGCCGACCCATGCCGTAGAGTATCAGGAGGAAAAATACTCAATAAAGACTGTGGAAAAGCAAGAGCTTCTAGGGCTTGGATTGCAACATTGTGGTTTGTATGAAAGACATGGGATGTGTCTGGCTGTGTGTGTGTGTACAGTATGTGTGTGTGTGTGTGTGTGTGTGTGAGAGAGAGAGAGAGAAAGAGACAGTGAGACAGAGAGAGGAAGGGAGAGAAAGAGAGAGAAGTGTACATGTACATTGCTGTATGTCTCAGTGTGTATTTGGGTTTGACCCTAACATCTTGTGAAGGACGTAAATGTGTAGGGGTATTGTAGCATGTGTACTGAATTACATGTGATGATTCTTGTATCCTTTTTCTTTTAGGAACAATTTTAAATGGATCAATTTGACCCAAAGACCACACAATAGCTAGAATAAATATGACACAATATAATAGAATAAAAATGACACAAACAAATACACAATAAATAAATTGTTTCCAGAATATGCTGTTTAACCAACTGTAACTCTATAAAAGACAAGATGGTTTAATATGCAATAAAAATGCCACTATACTGTTTGTTGCTCTCTGTCCATTCTAACACATCATGTCACAGATTTGACAAGATTAAAGGCCACTGCAGCTTTAACATTAACCACTGCAGGAGAGGGGAAAACTATGACCTGCTAATTAGTCATGAGTCAGTCATGATAATGATACGACACTGTTCAGCATTCTGTAGGTGTTGTGGGCCTAATTTCCCCCATTCATTCTCTATGGCGAGTCTTAACAGTACACATGTAATACTCTTTTTGTCCAGTGGTGGTTGTTTTGGCGCTGTTTCACGTTTGCCATCGAAAACGGAATGAAATGTAGGCCTACCTGCAAACAATGTACAGTAAGAGGCCTATGCTGACTGCATCAGTGCTCAAAGTATTCTAAAAGTTTATCAATTAATTATTAATAACTAACTAACTTCTATTCAAGTCATATTTCTGGGACTTTCTGGGATAATTATTTTAATTTTATTCACTCGTTCAAATGTTCATACAAATTCACAATTGGTCAGTCATCATTAGTCAGTCACCAGATGAGTGAAAGTGGTCATTTCAGATGTTTTTGCCAGCACTTCATAAAACTCTCATAGTTTAAGAACTTCAAATTATTTGCAGGATATTGCTTGTTCACAACTTGAGCTGTGTAAGCAAAGACACAGAGTTCAGAGTTCACACATTTTGAATAAAATACACTTTTGGGACTCCCTGCTAATACGTTTGGGAATGCTATTTTTTTATTAGTATTATTTCATTTGAGCTACATTTTACACTGATATGGCATGATTGCAATATAAACACAGCTAACAATGGTATTAAATTGCAGTAGCCTATGAATAAATGTAATGGAATATTCAACTATGGTATAGACTGCTGTTGTTCACAGCACTAAACTATGTATGGTTACTAATATACTCCGAGTCTCTGGCCCTCTCTTAGAGCCAGGCATGCAGGCCCTCGGAAGAAAAAGCACAGCACATTATGTGGGTTGGCCCAGAGCCGGAAAGATAAGCTGTCTTCACTGCTCTAGTCATAGTCAAAACATGGGCTTTTGCCTTTTTCAGTTCAGCGTTGTTAAAGGTGCTCTAAGCGATGCTGGGTAACATCAGCTGACTTTCAAACAAAACAGAGAGCTAGCTCGTTACTTTCTCCCCCTCCCTCCCGTGCTGCTCCCATGCAATTGAAACTCTCCTAAACGTGCATCTTGTCTGTGATTTGCTAGAACAGTTTGTTATGTTTTTATGGGCTAGGTTTGCCCAGGTTGTTTTTGTTGCTGTTTTTGGAGCCTGGGCTGTCCACAGAGATCCCATTTTTTACAGTGTATTCAGGACACAGACAGCTAGTGGTTGGTTAGATGATGTTTGCAGTAAGTGACATAAAATGTTTTAGTCTAATATAAATAAATATGTGTGGCATCGCTTAGCACCTTCAAAGGAAAAAAATACTTTTTGGAAAATTTCGGTGTGTATGTGAAATAACAGTCTGATATGTTGACCTATCTTAGCGTAATTCAATCGAAGTGGGTTACACCACTTAACTTATAGCTCCCTTTTAGCTATAGGCTAGCAATAGGCTACGTTTCTCAAACTGCCCGCAGCACACCAGTGTGCCATGATGCCTCTTAATGCACATCAATGCCTGAAACAATTTTGAAACAATTTTGATTCCAACAGTCAGTCTACGGTAAGAATCCATGAAATCCAGCCCCTGTCCCTGCTGATGACAACAACCGTCAACAACCTCCTGCTGAACGTCAGCAAGACCAAAGAGATTGTTGTTGACTTCCGGAGAGGTCACACCCAACACCTGCCACTGACCATCGACGGTGCTGTGGTGGAGAGAGCGAGCAGCACCGAATTCCTGGGGGTGCACATTAGTGAAGACCTCTCCTGGACCACCAACACTGCATCACTGGCTTAAGAGAGCTCAGCGCCGCCTGTACTTCCTACGGAAACTCAGGCGAGCAAGTGCTCCACCAGCCATCATGACCACATTCTACCGAGGCACCATTGAGAGCATCCTGTCCAGCTGTATCGCTGTGTGGGGCGGAAGCTGCACTGAATACAACAGGAAAGCCCTGCAGCGCATAGTGAACACAGCTGGAAGGATCATTAGTGCTTCACTCCCCTCCCTGAAGGACATTTACACCACCCACCTCACCCGCATAGGCGACCAAAATTGTGAGTGATGCAAGTCACCCCCCTCCACAATCTGTTTGATCTACTGCCCTCTGGGAAGAGGTACAGAAGCCTGCGCCCCCAAGACTACCAGACTCACCAACAGCTTCATACACCAAGCTGTAAGGATGCTGAACTCTCTCCCTCCTCTCCCCCCTCCACCCTCAGCTACATAACATCCTGGACACTGGACCCACAATGGCCGCCTGCACTACTCCACTTGCACACTTGAACACTTGCACACTTGTACACTTTACAACATGGTGTTGTTGTCCTGAAAACACAACACTTCTGCTGCTCTTACATAACTTGCACCACTATGCCACTTTCTGTATTACTTAGGTCAAACAGAACTACCCAAGCCTTTTATTGGCCTGACTTTGCACTAGTATTTTATTGACTGTCTATGCACAATTTCAACCAAATTTTGCTGCTCTTATTTTTTCATTATTATATGTGCCCTCTTATTTACTTATTTACTTACTTTTTTGTTTACTTGAATGTTATGTTTGTCTGTGGACTTAAATTGGTAAAATATGTCTTGTCTTCACCGTGGGATAGTGAGAAACGTAATTTCGATCTCTTTGTATGTCTGGAACATGTGAAGAAATTGACAATAAAGCTGACTTTGACTTTGACTTTGAAGGGAATCCAGGAGGGATGTGTGGCCCTATGACTTCCTTCTTTTCCTGATACGGGGGTCATGAAGAATTACACTGCAGAACATACAGTGATTTGACCACAGCAAAGCCTGTGAGGCAAAGGAAAACTTTCCAGAAACTGATGTGTTCATTGAAAGGTGAACTTTCTAGAATCTGATGAGCTCATTCAGGAATTTGGGACTTACTTCTCGTGTCTGAGGTAAGATAAGTTCTTAAATAACTTATTAAAAAGACAAAGACTTTTCATGTTGAAAAGTGCATGATGACATTTTACACAAACACGGACATGGTGTTTGTGTTAAGATCCTCGTTACCCAGTTTACAGAGCACTCTTTGGGGTGAGTATTATTGTTCTTTGTAGTACTATTGCTGTCCTTAGCTGGGCAAAGGGGGATTCTGTGAAGTACTGTAGTCGCCCTGTCATTCTAAACAGCATAGACAGAACGGGCATAGTATGAGAGTGTAATGGCTCGTTGTTTACGGCTCGGGCATTACAGCTCTAAATAGTGTTAACTATTTGGGTGTTAATTACTTTATAAGGGGTCTATCGGGCCCTATTGGTTGGCCATTTTTGGCCCTGAGAGGAAATATATAGTGTGCGCGCACAGTTCAGGGCTACTTCAAGAATCTCCATATAGAGTGCTGCTGTTCACTGGGTGTTTGACCAGGATCACTATCACTTAGTTAAGCTGTTGGCTGACGAGGACACTGTAGAGCGCACAGGTTAAGTTGTTGGCTGGGGTTCCAGTGATTTGTTGTTTTGCATTCTGTCTTTTAATCAGTGTCTATGTTGTTTTTTATGTTTTTTAATTACTTTTTTCAACATTTTTAAACTATTGCCCTTATATGCTTTTATATATTATTACCTCATGTGTTTCATTTTTTCTTTTTTATTCTTTACTTTTTAAACTATTCTTTGACTATTGCCCTCCTATGGTTTCAGGGCTGGTTCTAGCCTACTACAGTACATTTGGGTGGACTGGTAGACATTTTGGGTGGGCTTTTATTTGCTATTACTTTTTGTTTTTATTTATGTAAAGCACATTGAATGACCTGTGTATGAAAAGCGCTAAATAAATAAACTTGACTTGACTTGACTTGGTGTTGTTGATGTGCAAGGGAGCGAATCCCACAGCCATCAGGCAGTATTGTGATGATGTGAAGTGGAAACTGATGTTATTGTGTAAAAGTTAAACTTAATCATCTGTGAATGTTCCAGAAATTTGATAGTTACAGTACTTTCTTTTTCCAGGTGCATACACACCAACGAAATGAAAAGCACAGTAATTCACTGAGGAGTGGGACAAAGCATGCATAGGATTTCCCTTTTCCAAATTGAGACCACACGCTGCATCCTCAACTGACATGATATAATGTGCTAAAGTTAAACCATTATTATGATTTTGGATTATGATCTTTAAGGACTTATTTAGTGCTGACATTGTGTGTGTGTGTGTGTGTGTGTTTGTGCCACCTCAGTGAAGGTTAGGTTCTCCCCCTTCTGATTATTACCTTGATGAAGGGCCGTTCACACTATCAAAATAACTGTACCTATCGGATGAGCGTCCACACTGACCAATGATAAGGAAAGTCTCTCATGTTGATGAATGTGATGTGTAATCGGCTGTAAGCTTTTTTTTTTAAAAGTATATTTTTTGGGGCTTTATGCCTTTAATGATAGGACAGTGGAGAGTGACAGGAAGCGAATGGGAGAGAGAGCAGGGGTGGGATCCAGAAACGACCATGGGGCAGGAATGGAACCCAGGTCGCCGGCGTACGATGCAGGTGCCCCAGCCAGTTGCGCCACAGCTGGGCCCTGGCTGTAGGCTTTTTATTGTTCTCAAAATAGCTCTGAAAGTAAGCCCAGATTATATCATATTATATCATATTTTGTGATATTGTTATAGTTTATGTGTGGACGTTGTCATTCATATTATTAGCTATAGTGATATCTTTCTGTTGTTATCGTAATAGTTATCATTCTTGGTTTGACCAGCTAATCACCACTGTCTGTTTGTTGTTACCATGGTGAAGGAGGTTATGTACTCAACCCTGTCTGTTTGTTGCTACCTCTGTGTAGGAGGTTATGTTCTCAGCCTTGTCTGTTGGTACCTCAAGTTCAAGTTCAAGTAGTTTTATTGTCATATACTTATACAGGGCCGGAGTGGGGCCACTTTTCAGCCCGGGAGTTTCAGGCCCAAGACCGGCCCACTTTTTTAGTGGTGGTAGAAATTGGATAAATAAGGAAACATTTCAGCTCTTACTATCCTGTAGTTTTTATTATAGGCTAATATTCCACTAAGGAAGAAATAAAGCATTTGAAATGTATCCCATAATTCCACTAAGAGGCATATTGAACTATTGTTTACATGTTTTTTTCTGCATGGGTCAGCTATCATGTTGTTGTTTGGTGATTTGCTCCTTTACTACATCCACTTCTGAGCAAACAAGCCATATAGGTTGATCATGTAGCCTACTGCTGTTATATAGCCTACTGTTCTTTCTTCCATAAAATAACTAATTCATAAGGTTAACTCTATTATCCTTTCTACTTGTCCCTATAGTCATAGTTAATTTCGGGCTCATCATTTTCAGCGGGGGACTGGCTGATCTGCTGCTCATGCTACTTTTGTTTTTAGGCCTATAGGCTGCTGCATACACAGATCAAGCTTGAGTTTTGTTATCAATATTCTCAGCTCCGTTTATTTTTGCACAAACCCTAATTTGGAAATGTGTACCATGGGCCAAGGACAAACACCTTATGTTTTGGATCAAAAATGTCATAACGTTCTGTACTGTTGACCAAAAGCTGGTGTGTCTATATATTTTTTGCACAGGGGAACAGCTGACACACATGCACACACACACACACACACACACACACACACACACACCAACAGCGATAACAAGAAACAAGTCAGACAAGACGTATTATGTAACACGGGAGAGCACTCACTGTAAACACATCACAAATAATAACAATGGAATGGATTTCATTGTAACCCTGTTGCAGATCTGTATGATTATGGCTATGGTTCTTGACCCAAAGCGCTTTACAATAATAACAATGCTAACAGGCTGTTTCATTCACATCTAAAACAAAATAACACAACATTTATGTATGTGTTTGGGAGAGTCTGTGTGTATTGTTAGAATCTCTCTCTTTCTCTCTCTTAATCTTAAATGGTTTAACTGTTTTGATATTGCTTTTTTACTGCAGTGGGAACTTAATGTGGCAACTCTCTCTCTGTGTGTGTGTGTATGTGTGTGCGTGCATGCTTATGTGTGTGTGTGTGTATGTGTGTGTGTGTGTGTGTGTGTGTGTGTGTTTGTGAAGGAAACTTACTTGTATGACGAATGTGATCTTATAAGCATCCAGGTCCTATAGTCTTATCTCCAAATTCCTAAATTCCGATGGAAAGATGTCGAGCAGCTGGATATGGGACATACTGATCATGCAAATACACACACTCACACAAATACACACACTCACACACATGCACACGCACACACTGCCAAAAGTGCCTATAGGGTCTCTGTTAAACCCACTGGCTTTGTTATTTCCATGCCCTGTCTGTTGAGTGAGTTGATGAAGAGATAGCACAAGTTTAAAGCCACCATTTATCTTTTTGGCCTACCTTCAAAACTGCTGCCAGATTATGTTCCGGGATACAATTTGCCTATCAACAACACTCAATAACAGGTATTATGTGATGTAACAATCACACAATACTTCTCTAACAATTTGACAACCTAGGCTATTTAACTAACCCACTTCCTTTTTTGGGGTTTTGGGTTGCCAGGTTTTATGACAAAAGAGTTGAAATTGAAAGTAAGTCATCGTGTAGGCCAGTGTTTCCCAAAAGTTTTTTTTTAGGGGACCCACTTTTTAAAAATGACAGACCATCGCGACCCATTTCACTTCAAATCTACCCTGCAACCACCAATTTAGTTTTAGGCCACAGGTTCTCCAACTTTTCTATGCCTTCCCCAACCATACATTGCTGTAGGATCTAGATAGACAGATCCTGCTTTGAACACGGTTGTGTTGCATTTTGAGCACCACCAGCGTGAAAAGTTGGAAATGACTACAGAAAAGATATGTTTTAATGCACATCCGAGAGTTTGGGGAAATTCTCGCATGTTGCGCAGTCGTTATTCGTCAGAATAGTAAGCTGTTCCTGTATTTCTAAAAAAAATGTTGTAGGCTGCGTTGCGTTGCAGACAAATGGGTCCACACTGTGGACGTCAATTCCGATGTAAACAGAAAATAACTCAAGTCGTTATATTGTATTGTTGTATTATATTATATTGTATAGTTGTTATATCAGAACAAGAGGCTTTTGCACAATAGCCGGAAGAATGCGCCTTTACTTTGGAGTTAGCGAGGTAGAAAACGAGAGTGTTTAAAATGTCCATTCACCTATAACTCAACAAGAACTGTTTGATGCCCTGAAACAGATGCCCGATAATAAAGCACCAGGTCCGGATGGCTTTCCTGCTGAGTTCTACAATTTTGGACCATCTTAGCTCCACTTTTCATCAGAATGATTAATGAATCAAAACAGAAAGGACGTCTTCCAACTAGTTCCACCACAGCCTCAATTTCACTGCTCCTCAAGCCCAATAAGGACCCAACATTGCCATCCAGCTACCGACCAATCTCTCTCTCAATGTGGACAATAAGATAATCGCAAAAAAATGCTAGCACACAGATTAGCAGAGGTCACCCCATCCATTATCCACCCAGACCAAACAGGCTTCATTAAAGGTAGAATTTCATCCACCAACACCCGCAGACTGTTAAATATAATGTATCACTCCACAAATTTTCAAGATAATACCATCATAGCAACTCTGGACGCCTTGAAAAAGCTTTTGATAGGGTGAACTGGAATTTCCTGTTTTCCACATTAGGGAGGTTTGGCTTCCAGGGAGTCGTTCATTAACTGGATTAAACTTCTATACACCTCTCCTTCAGCCACAGTAATCACCAATGGACTAACATCACAAAGTTTCACTCTTCACCGGGGAACTAGACAAGGGTGCCCACTCTCCCCCTCACTATTTACAATCTTCATTGAACCCCTAGCAGCTGCCATCCGTCAGAACCCCCTCATCAAAGGTGTCCAGACTCCATATATGCATCACAAAATCAGCCTTTATGCTGACGACATTCTTCTCTTTCTTCAAGACCCCACAACATCAGTAGAAGAAACCATCAAACTCATTGACACATTCTCTAAAATTTCTGAATACTCAATCAATTGGAATAAATCTGCAGTTCTCCCATTACATCCCAACAGCTGGGATGTGACAGCCAACTCTTCACCTATCCCACTCTGCACTAACTATATCACTTACTTAGGGATAAAAGTCTCCCCCAGGCTGTCAGACTTATTTAGCCTAAATTATTCCCCTCTACTCACTTCAATATATGATGACCTTCAACGCTGGAAGAATCTCCCATTATCCATCATGGGCAGAATCTCAGTAATCAAAATGACAATACTGCCCAAAATAAACTATCTATTCTCTATGATTCCAACCTAGCCCACCCCACTCTAGTTTAAGTCTCTCGATTCATTAATCACTAAATTCTAATGGAAAGATAAGACCCCAAGGATCAAACTCACCACTCTCCAAAAACCAAAAGCAATGGGAGGACTAGAGGCCCCACATTTCCAGCACTATGCCCTGGCCAACCAGCTCCACTTCATCCACAAATGGCTACACCCCACCCCCTCAGACAACACCTGGTAAGACCTAGAACAAACAATCTGTAAAGAAATTAAAATCTCAGATCTCCCTTTCTGCAGTCAGTCGGTCAAAAAACATCCATCCTTCAAAGCCCCAACAATTTCAGCTACTCTGACAGCCTGGTGGAGATTTTACCACATCACTGATTCACCTATAGCACCATCAATTCGCACCCCGATTTGGAATAACCCAGATTTCACCGTCAATAAAAAAAACACTTTCACACTTTCAAAAAACACTTTCACACATGGATGGGAAAGGGCATCACTCACCTTCAACACATTCTTCAAGACAATAATCTGGCCTCATTTTCCTGTTTGGTCCAGAAGCACGCATCGAGAGTAAACACTTCTTACAATACCTGCAAATTAAATCATCTATCCTAGGAAAAATTAACATCCAGACAGCTAACCTTGACATTCCCCACCAATCTCAGAGCTGCTTAATATTCCCTCTCCCAAAAAAAATACTCTCCCAAATTTACAAAATTATATCTCGTTCAGAAAAAACAATTGGCCTGCCATATCACAAATGGGAATCAGACTTATCAATTACTCCCGGTGCTGACTTCTGGACCAAAATGTGCAAAAACATCTACCTCATGACAAAGAATAGTTATCTACAACTAATACAATACAAGGTTCTTCACAGATTCCACTTCACTGCACATAAATTGGCTAAAATGGGGTTTGGCTCGCTTGCACACAAAATAACCCAGATGCATACATTCATGGCATTGCACTCCAATCAACCACTTCTGGGTGAGTGTCACAAAATCTCTCTCTTCCATCTTTGGCTGTCACATCCCAGCATCCCCTTCCTTATGCATACTTGGTGATACATCCACAGTCAATTTAAGCAACTCCTGCAATAAAACACTGCTGGTAGCGCTGACTATCGCCAAGAAAACAATCCTCATGAACTGGAAATCTAAGAACAAAGCTCACATCACTCATTGGAAAAACTTGTTAACAGACTATATATCATTAGAAAACCTATCAACTACAAACTTAATCAATACTCAGGATACAACCTCTCCTTGGTACCCCTTTATCACCTACTTACAGTCCTGACCCTCTTTGCCTGAGTTCCATCTCCACACCATCATAACACACTTCATCAACAGATACACATATCATCGAACACTGGGCAGGGGAGGGTAGCTGGAACTATTATTATTATTATTATTAGTAGTAGTAGTAATATAAATGGCATCCCCTTCTTTCCCTCCCCCTTTTATTTACATTCTCTGATAACTTTACTAATTTCACTCTTTCTCTCTGCCTCTCCCATCGTTATTCTGACGGGGCCCCATTGGATGGCTTGGGAGACTCGGTCCTGGCGGGTCGCTGTGTGGTTTTGGCATTGGTTGGGTCCTGTGGGTTATCTATTGGCCCTGGGCCCCCGGTGTGCACCCTCCTCATACGCTCATGCACACGCCTTGTCCTGGAAGCACACAGCACGCTTTACTCTCTTTTAATTGCACTACATGTTAGGTGACATACATCAAACATAAACAAAAACTACAAAACAGGCTAGGGTAAGAGTGGAGTGCAGGTAGATGCCTCATCAGGTGTCTACCTACATGTCTCACTTATTTTAATGCACACATTGAGGAGGCATACATCTTACACAGGGTAAGTGTGGTGTGCATGGGGAAATCCTGACAGATATTCACCATGCATGCCCACTTCTTTTAATGCTACACTCTAGATAGACCCCTCAACCTAGCCATTCACATACTGTACATATTTAGGTCAAGAGTGGCGTGTTGGGTGAAGGTCTGGGGGCGAGGTGTGGTTGGTCGTGGTAGTGGGGGATGTGTGCATATGCTGGGGGCCTGGGGGGATGGGTGGCACGCAGGTCCTCCCCTCTGTCAGCTCGTCGCAGTATAACTGCGGGGGCTGGGTGGAACTATGGCCATTAATGGGTGCCCAGGTTGGCAATCAGTCAGGCAATCAACCAGGCAATCAGTTATTCCTATTATTATACTTATCATTAATAGAATAATTACAACTCCTCTCCTCTGAAACCCTCCCTCTCTATGTTCCAGCTTCTCTCCTCCTGGCCCAACAGCAAGCCAGCCTTATACATATGCACACACACACACACACACAAATATACATCCTCACATACTCACTAGAATGGCCTTATGTCCGGTCTATGGATGTCTGCATTAGTTGACAACACGGTCACTATTTTAATCGGTAAAGTTGAGGAGCTGGTACCTATCTGTTATTGTTCGTGCAAATAGGCGGATTCATGTCCCTTGTAGTTTGCAACTGCGAGGTAGGCCTACATGGCAAGCACCCCACAGAACGGTTTCATTTTGAGAGGTAGATATCCATGCTGTGGCACCCCATCTGCGATGCGTTCGTCCCTCAGTTTCATGCGCCAGTTGCATGAGCTTTTATGACAAAACCGAGACTGTGGTAGTTAACAAACTACATCCTAATAGAAAACTGTTAGCTTTCCTGGTATCAAATGACAGATGGTATCAGTTACTGTAGGCCTATAACACAACATAAATTATGCTGGCAACCCAAATAAAATCTCCTGCGACCCACCCGTAGGTCGCGACCCAGACTTTGGGAAACACTGGTGTAGGTTATGTGTAGGGTGTATTTCATACACAATTTGGCAACCTGGGAAATGTCAAACTAACAGAAAAAATGAATGTGTCCGTGATTTTAAAATGAAGTTTGATGTTCGTGTACATTCCAAGAGTTTTCTGGGAGAAGTAACAAAACGGGAGGGTGCCAGGAGATGACCTTGAAATACAATAAAACGGGAGTGTGGGCAGGTATGATGTAAGATCTCATCTGTTTTTTACTCCTGTCGGTGTGCTGCAGCTAAGCGAGCTGCAGTCTCACTTAAACCCTCCGGCCCATGTGTGTTTTGCATGAGATGTTTGTCTCTCTGCTGTCCCTGTAGAGTTCCTCAGGTGGCTGCATCTCCTCAGATGAAGAGGGTTGCACCTGGGCCAATCAAGGGCAATTTTGCATACAGAGCACAAATGCAACTGATGATATATCATTAGACTGAGTTCATTAGAACTCAGGGAGTATTATATACAGCATTATAAACTGCGTTCACTGGGAGTCAAAGCAGAGCAGTCTGTCAAAACAGTGTCCCGCATCTCCCTTTCTCTTTCTCTCTCTCTCTCTCTCTCTCTCTCTCTCTCTCTCTCTGTGAGTGGTGTTAATGCGGTGATGTGTGGGCCTCCCCGTGTTTCCCTGCAGCCTCGTTAGGGCCTGATTAATGGATTTATCGGGGGGAGGGGGGCTGAGGAGTTCGAAGAGGTCCTAATGAAGCCAGTATCACGTCATGACAAACATTTCTAGCTTTGGTTTCCCTGCAGACTGTGTTTCTGTTTACGTCTGTGTAATCAGTCGCATATCCTTGCCTTTTGTAGTCAGCATTTTGTTTTCCACTGGCATGTATGTCTTATGTCTGTCATTAGTCCTGGCCTTCCATTAAAACCTATGTTTGTTAATGACTTTATGGATAATGGAGTGAGAAATGGAGGACACAGAAGTACAGTACCAAAGATTCTATAGTTAACTAAGATGAATCATAAGACGATTCATCAATGGAACGAAATGGCACTAGTTCCGGACTCCTAAATAGGCGTGTCAAAACATAAACTTTTCTCTGAATAAGCAATAATAACATATACATATAATTTTGTAAACTATTTTACAGTCATTGTTTGTGTGTGATGCCAATGAAACACTCTTTCGGACACGCAATGAATAATTTCATTTTGCCCCGTTAACCGAGCTAGCTAGCTAGCTGGCTAACGTTAGCATAGTAAACGGAAAGTGAATGGGAATGTTCGCTAGCTAGCTAGCAGCTAAGAACTTTGGTTAAACTTATATATTGTTGCAAACAAACCTGAAATAACATGTTCAGCAACTTTGTGGTAGTCTACTAGTTCTAGCAAAAAATATGTTAGGTTAGTTTATCAACCATCTCTGAGTCTAGAGCCTCTGAGAACAGGTGGCTGTGCACTAGAGCTTTGAGGAGACAGTGACAGATCAAGAACAAAGCTATTTTTGTCTTTATTTGTTTCGTTGGAAAATACAGTTTCAATGTCGGAATGTTAGAGAGACGTGGCTTCTAGAAAATGGGTTCAAAACTTACATCGCTGAATGTAGGGCTAAGGGATTGGTCATATTCCGTGAAAATGTTCATTTCTGCCATAGGAATACATAGACACTGGACCTACCGCTAGACTCCTAAATGGGCGTGACTGCTTCGAACCCCACGTCACAACGTGCCAGAATTTACCCTCTTATGAATCGTCTCGCTTTATCAACCGTCTCTGACAGTACTCTACTGTTATAACAGTTGCAGTAACTGTGACAACCGAACCCCCTGGAAACAGAATGAGGGCCATTATATCATACCATCATCACAGCTAATGACTTGGGAACAGAGTTGTGTTTTTGACAATTGTCATGATTGGACTGCAGTGATCTCTAAACTCTTAAAATCAGTGTCATACTGTGTTGGAATTAATAGAAAGCAGCAAACACTATATTAAAGTTTATCCAACAGCCTCTTGATGAATGACTGGTGAAATATTTAAATATGTAGTCCACTAAGTACTATTTATTTGTTCACTTGATTGAGTGATCAGAAGCAACATCTGCAGATGGCTGGGACTGCCATGCCGATAACCAGCAGGTTATGGGAGAAGCAGCAAGTTCCAGCACCCTCTTAGCAGCCTGGATGAGGAGGTCAAGGTTTCTCACACCAGAGGCTCGAGGATGGCATCAGCTATACTCTATTAGATTAGATTAGATTCAACTTTATTGTCATTCAGCAGAGTACAGGTAGAGCCAATGAAATGCAGTTGACATTCAACCAGAAGTGCAAAGAAGCATTAAGTACCAAGTGCAGGTAGAGTATGGTTGTGTAGACAATAGAGATTAATAATGTACAGTGTATAGTTGGATAAATACAGGTGTCCAGATGACTAGATGTCTACAGAGATAAATAGAGTATATATGTTGAGTATAAATAGACATTCTATATAACTAATATATGGGCAATTCCACGCAAAACTGTCACATCCACAACGCCAGCTAAATACCATGGTATTGTGTTGGCATTATGGTTATATATTGGGCATCGGCGTAGATTTAGGGTGGGACGCTAAGGACTAGTCGTAATCAAAATTTTAAGATGACAAAATTGTCCCCACCAATATTTTAGCGAACTCATTTGTGCTGCTGATCATTCCGACAGCCAGCACGACAGTACAAGAAACGTCGTCATATGATTGGCTGAAAAACCGAGGGGGGGGGGGGTTATCTGACACGCACGCTACACCCACAGAGAGTGTCAAAGCACATGCTACTTTGCACTGGCAGTCAAGCGAGCGGGTGTGTCAACGACAACGGTAAGTTACCAGGGCTGTCTGCCAATACATACCCCATAAAAGGCCAGAGTAAAACATTTTGATATTCCCTTTGCCCTTCAGCATGTACATGTTTGCCCCTTTTTGTGGTTTGTAGATCAGCTATGCCACCCAAGAAGAAGAAAGGGGACATACAAAGATTTTCATTATGCAGAGTCTAAGTAGGCAAAATAACTAGCAATATAAACTAGCAACTGGTGACCAGGCTTTCAAATGCGGATTTTACTCTGTACAATAGCATAGCTGTTAGGATATTACCCAGGATATTGTCACAGCTAAACCTAGCTTCTGTAATCTTTCAACCAAAGTTAGGAGTCATGTTGAATAAGGGTGTGCCGCACGGACAGTCACATAGGCTATAGCAGAGAATAGAAGTCACCATCACTGACTGTTAATTGGACTACCAATCTTGCAGTCGCAATAAACAATGGATCCGAGACATTTTCCTGTTCCTATTCTGTTTATGTAGGCTAATGTATGTGTGAATGTAGCCTGCGCAATGCAAAGAAATAAAAGATAATCTATGTTACTTTTCCATACTCATAGAAATGAACATTGAGGCACCAGATATCTCTTCCATGATCTCATCCCAGAGAGATTTTCTTTGACTTGTTAGTTTTTTGAACATTTATTTTATCTAATGACATAGCAAACATGATGAATTGAATCCACATATCCTTGCACTTGCGAAAACTATGTTTCACTAGCCTAAAACCATGAGACTGAAAGCTAATTGCATTCACATTCTTCTTAAAGTGACAGGCACTCAATTAGATTTAGCCTACACACCACAAATATGATGATATTAAAGACAAGTGTAGCCTAATAATGTACTAAATATACTAAATATGTTTAGCTATTAGTAATTATACAGATCATAAAATACTATAAATAATTAACAATATAAAGTTTATATGAATTCCAAAACATGAAAAAGAAACCTATGACAACCATCACTTTCTATGTGTGTGTGTGTGGAGGGCCAATCAAATTCTATGATTGCCATTGATGTGAATGATCTCACAAATCACACTAACCAAATCAAATTTAAAAAAATTGCAAAAGTATCGAAATCGAGATTCTTCACTTACTATTGGTATTGAAACAATAATGTTAGTATCGTGACACCAGGAGTCGGGGATGTGTGGACTGGACATCCTTCTAAATTTGAATAAGCTTTTGACTAGTGACCGTGTGGTTTAGACTGTCATAATAGGGCCCTAATATACAGTATAATGTCATGTTGACCTCTAAATGTCTTGTTTTCTCACAACTTCTTTCATTTTCAGGGCACATACACTACTAATCTGTAATTGTTTTCCTGGGCAAGAACAAGTTTCCCTTTAAGAAAAGGATTTCCCTTTCCTTATCCTGCACTCAAAGAACATCTTGAGGGAACCAGAGAGAACACAAAGGCTGGTGTTGTAGCTTGCAGTCCATAGTTCACTGGACAATTCTCACACACAAGGCATGACACTCACACTTTTAACCTTAAATTTCTCGCTTAACCACCCCTCACAAGACTATTTTTTTAACCTGCTCGCACTCACAAGTTATCCAACATTACATGGACTGCATGTGTCCCAGTAGAGTTTAAGATTCAGCGACATGGCTGGTAATCCATTACTGAGCTTTGGACTGATTGGACTGAAGTGAACTGTAACCGTTTACAAACTATGTTGCCATCGTGTGTGTGTGTTCCTGAGATTCCAAATAAAGAAATGCAGCAATTTGTTTACCAGTAGCCTCAGAGGACAAGGCCATAGCCAGGATGTTTCAGATACACATCACGTCAGACTGCACTACCAATGTGCCAAATACTCTGATGACTCCACCCAATGACCCTATTCACTTAATCCGAGGACCATACACTGTACCAGGGCAATGATGATTGGTTAGTCAAATGGTGTGATAAAAACTCACTCATCATTAACATGATGAAGACAGAGGAAATCATTTTTCAAACAGAATGCAATAATCTGCAAATCTCTTATTTCATATTTAGTTGCAAAAAGGACACAGACGACATATCAAATGTTGAAAATGACAAATTTGACTATTTCATGGAAAATATATGTTAATTTTGAATTTGATACCAGAAACATGTTTCAAAAAAAGTTTGGACGGGGGTAACAAAATGCTGGAAAAGTTGTGTAATGATAAAGAAAACAAAAGGAAGAATGTTTCACAACTAATTAGGGTAACTAACTGTGGAACTGCGGTCACACGGTCACTGCGGTAACTGCGGAAACTCAGGCGAGCAAGTGCTCCACCAGCCATCATGACCACATTCTACCGAGGCACCATTGAGAGCATCCTCTCCAGCTGTATCGCTGTGTGGGGCGGAAGCTGCACTGAATACAACAGGAAAGCCCTGCAGCGCATAGTGAACACAGCTGGAAGGATCATTGGTGCTTCACTCCCTCCCTGAAGGACATTTACACCACCCACCTCACCGCATAAGCCAAAATGGAAGGATGCAAGTCACCCCGGCCACAATCTGTTTGATCTACTGCCCTCTGGGACACAGAAGCCTGGCGCCCCCCTACCCAGACTCTACCAGGACTCACCAACAGCTTCATACACCAAGCTGTAAGGATGCTGAACTCTCCCCTCCTCTCCCCTCCCACCCCTCAGCTACATAACATCCTGGACATTGGACCCACAATGGCCGCCTGCACTACTCCACTTGCACACTTGAACACTTGCACACTTGTACACTTTTACAACTTGGTGTTGTTGTCCTGAAAACACAACACTTCTACTGCTCTTACATAACTTGCACCACTATGCCACTTTCTTTATTTACTTAGGTCAAACAGAACTACCCAAGCCTTTTATTGGCCTGACTTTGCACTAGTATTTTATTGACTGTCTATGCACAATTTCAACCAAATTTTGCTGCTCTTATTTTTTTTCATTATTATATGTGCCCTCTTATTTACTTATTTTTACTTACTTTTTGTTTACTTGAATGTTATGTTTGTCTGTGGACTTAAATTGGTAAAATATGTCTTGTCTTCACCCGTGGGATAGTGAGAAACGTAATTTCATCTCTTTTGTATGTCTGGAACATGTGAAGAAATTGACAATAAAGCTGACTTTGACTTTGACTTTTTTGACTTGTAACTGGCAACATGATTGGATATGAAAAAGAGCATCCCAGAGAGGCAGGGTCTCTTAGAAGTAAAGATGTAGGGATATTCATCACTCTGTGTAAACTTGTGTGCACAAATGATGAAACAATGTCATTTTAATGCTTCTTAACATGAAATTGTGACATATTTAGGGAGTTAATCATCTATAGGACATAATATTATTAAAATATTCAGAGAATCCAGAGAAATCTTTGCAAACAGGGGAAATAGCTGAAAAACAAATTGGATGGCCGTGGTCTTTTGGACCTCAGATGCAGACTGCATCAACACCAGACCTGTTTCTAGACCTGTCATTGTATGGGCTCAGGAAAACCTCTGATAACCATTGTCTATGTGCCCAGTTTGATACTCAATTCAAAAACTGCAGCCAAAATTGTAACAGCTAAAATTGTATTGAGACATGATACAGAAAATACCACCCTCTTATCTGGGCCTGAGCTTGTTTAAAATGGACTGAGGTAACGTGGAAAAAGGTCCTGTGGTTAGACCAATCAAAGTTTGCCATTCTTTTTGGAAATCATGGACTCATCTGGGCTAAAGAGGAGGGGCCTCCAAGTATCCAAACTATCCAACTTGTTTTAGTGCTCAGTTCAAACCCAACATCTATGACGGTGTTGAGGAGCATTAATGCCAGGATTCATTGGGTTCAAAAAGTGAGAATGTGGTTCAGGGAGCATGAGACATCATCTTCACCACATTGAGAATCTTTGGGATGTGCTGTAGAAGACTGTGCAGTGGTCAGAATCTCCCATCATCAATACAAGATCTTCAATGAAAAAATTAAGGCAACGTGGATGGACATAAATGTTGTGACATTGCAGAAGCTTGTGGTGGAAACGATGCCACAGCGAATGCGTGATGTAATCAAAGCTAAAGGTGGTCCAACTAAATATTAGAGTGTGTGACCATTTTTTGGCCAGGCAGTGTATCACATCAGCCGGACTTGGCTATGAGCCAAACCAATCATGATTTCAAACTACATAACCAATCTACATGCAGCATCTTAGTGATATATCTAACCCATCTACTAAATAAAGTAAGTAAGTAAAAATTATGTATACAGTGCTTTTCACAGACAGGGTCACAAAGTGCTTTACAATGTGCATAGACAATAAAATACAGTAAAAAATAGTCTAAGAATAAAATAATAAACAGATAAAATGATCAATAAATAAAAGACAGAGGTTACCCAAAAGATAGCCTCGCTTGTCCCTTAAAACAGTTCACATTCTCAGCAAACCTAATGCAGGTTGTCAGAGCATTCCTGAGTCTGGGTGCCATAGGGGCAAAGGCCCTATCCCCACGTCTTCAGATGAGTGCTTGACATGGATAGTACATTTTGGTTGATAGACCTGACAGACTGGGAACGGGTGTGTAGGTGATTTATGTTGGCAAGATAAGCAGGGGCCTGACCATGTAGAGCCTTATAGGTTATGCTGAGAATTTCAAATTGGACCCTGTAAGTTACAGGAAGCCAGTGAAGGGGGCAGAATAATGGGGTGATATAGGTGCACTTGTTTGATCTAGTAAGAAGCCTAGATTTGGTCAGTGATTTGATGCGAGTTTCAAAAGATAGGGATTTGTCAAATGTCACCCCAAGGTTCCTTAGACTAGGCCCGGACCGCAGATGACAAAGGCCCAATGTTTTGCTTATTTAGAGGGATAGCACTGTCTGGTGCTATGATTAAAACCTTCGGGTTCAGCTGCAAAAAGCTTTCAGCCATCCAGTGGTTTATGGCTTCCATGCAATCTAAAAGCCTTGTACGTTTGGATCACTCATTTTGCCTGAAGGTAAAATTAACCTGAACATATGATAATGCAAATCACAAGGAAAGGGTGTCTACATGCAAATCCAAACACTTTTATTTTAACCACATCATGTTGACTTGTTGTTGAGAGTATTAGATGAACCCCATTGTTCCATCCTAATAAGTAAAAAAGCAAATGTTCTGTGTTCATTCCAGAAGTGTTTTTGTGAAAGTTAAAGAATGTCCACTTCTATACAGTACACAGAATATTACAGAATAGAATTTCATTGGGAGCCTATGTTTGTTCAAGTTGTCTGTGTATCACAGTCTGTTTTTGGAGACAGAATACAGCCAGAACATACTATTGTTATGTGGGGCGGAAGCTGCACTGAATACAACAGGAAAGCCCTGCAGCGCATAGTGAACACAGCTGGAAGGATCATTGGTGCTTCACTCCCCTCCCTGAAGGACATTTACACCACCCACCTCACCCCGCTAAGGCGACCAAAATTGTGAGTGATGCAAGTCACCCCGCTCACAATCTGTTTGATCTACTGCCCTCTGGGAAGAGGTACAGAAGCCTGCGCTCCCGCACTACCAGACTCACCAACAGCTTCATACACCAAGCTGTAAGGATGCTGAACTCTCTCCCTCCTCTCCCCCCCTCCACCCTCAGCTACATAACATCCTGGACATTGGACCCACAATGGCCGCCTGCACTACTCCACTTGCACACTTGAACACTTGCACACTTGTACACTTTACAACTTGGTGTTGTTGTCCTGAAAACACAACACTTCTACTGCTCTTACATAACTTGCACCACTATGCCACTTTCTTTATTACTTAGGTCAAACAGAACTACCCAAGCCTTTTATTGGCCTGACTTTGCACTAGTATTTTATTGACTGTCTATGCACAATTTCAACCAAATTTTGCTGCTCTTATTTTTTCATTATTATATGTGCCCTCTTATTTACTTATTTACTTACTTTTTTGTTTACTTGAATGTTATGTTTGTCTGTGGACTTAAATTGGTAAAATATGTCTTGTCTTCACCGTGGGATAGTGAGAAACGTAATTTCGATCTCTTTGTATGTCTGGAACATGTGAAGAAATTGACAATAAAGCTGACTTTGACTTTGACTTTTTTGACTTGTAACTGGCAACATGATTGGATATGAAAAAGAGCATCCCAGAGAGGCAGGGTCTCTTAGAAGTAAAGATGTAGGGATATTCATCACTCTGTGTAAACTTGTGTGCACAAATGATGAAACAATGTCATTTTAATGCTTCTTAACATGAAATTGTGACATATTTAGGGAGTTAATCATCTATAGGACATAATATTATTAAAATATTCAGAGAATCCAGAGAAATCTTTGCAAACAGGGGAAATAGCTGAAAAACAAATTGGATGGCCGTGGTCTTTTGGACCTCAGATGCAGACTGCATCAACACCAGACCTGTTTCTAGACCTGTCATTGTATGGGCTCAGGAAAACCTCTGATAACCATTGTCTATGTGCCCAGTTTGATACTCAATTCAAAAACTGCAGCCAAAATTGTAACAGCTAAAATTGTATTGAGACATGATACAGAAAATACCACCCTCTTATCTGGGCCTGAGCTTGTTTAAAATGGACTGAGGTAACGTGGAAAAAGGTCCTGTGGTTAGACCAATCAAAGTTTGCCATTCTTTTTGGAAATCATGGACTCATCTGGGCTAAAGAGGAGAGGGCCTCCAAGTATCCAAACTATCCAACTTGTTTTAGTGCTCAGTTCGAAACCCAACATCTATGACGGTGTTGAGGAGCATTAATGCCAGGATTCATTGGGTTCAAAAAGTGAGAATGTGGTTCAGGGAGCATGAGACATCATCTTCACCACATTGAGAATCTTTGGGATGTGCTGTAGAAGACTGTGCAGTGGTCAGAATCTCCCATCATCAATACAAGATCTTCACGAAAAATTAAGGCAACGTGGATGGACATAAATGTTGTGACATTGCAGAAGCTTGTGGTGGAAACGATGCCACAGCGAATGCGTGATGTAATCAAAGCTAAAGGTGGTCCAACTAAATATTAGAGTGTGTGACCATTTTTTGGCCAGGCAGTGTATCACATCAGCCGGACTTGGCTATGAGCCAAACCAATCATGATTTCAAACTACATAACCAATCTACATGCAGCATCTTAGTGATATATCTAACCCATCTACTAAATAAAGTAAGTAAGTAAAAATTATGTATACAGTGCTTTTCACAGACAGGGTCACAAAGTGCTTTACAATGTGCATAGACAATAAAATACAGTAAAAAATAGTCTAAGAATAAAATAATAAACAGATAAAATGATCAATAAATAAAAGACAGAGGTTACCCAAAAGATAGCCTCGCTTGTCCCTTAAAACAGTTCACATTCTCAGCAAACCTAATGCAGGTTGTCAGAGCATTCCTGAGTCTGGGTGCCATAGGGGCAAAGGCCCTATCCCCACGTCTTCAGATGAGTGCTTGACATGGATAGTACATTTTGGTTGATAGACCTGACAGACTGGGAACGGGTGTGTAGGTGATTTATGTTGGCAAGATAAGCAGGGGCCTGACCATGTAGAGCCTTATAGGTTATGCTGAGAATTTCAAATTGGACCCTGTAAGTTACAGGAAGCCAGTGAAGGGGGCAGAATAATGGGGTGATATAGGTGCACTTGTTTGATCTAGTAAGAAGCCTAGATTTGGTCAGTGATTTGATCACGAAGTTTCAAAAGATAGGGATTTGTCAAATGTCACCCCAAGGTTCCTTAGACTAGGCCCGGACCGCAGATGACAAAGGCCCAATGTTTTGCTTATTTAGAGGGATAGCACTGTCTGGTGCTATGATTAAAACCTTCGGGTTCAGCTGCAAAAAGCTTTCAGCCATCCAGTGGTTTATGGCTTCCATGCAATCTAAAAGCCTTGTACGTTTGGATCACTCATTTTGCCTGAAGGTAAAATTAACCTGAACATATGATAATGCAAATCACAAGGAAAGGGTGTCTACATGCAAATCCAAACACTTTTATTTTAACCACATCATGTTGACTTGTTGTTGAGAGTATTAGATGAACCCCATTGTTCCATCCTAATAAGTAAAAAAGCAAATGTTCTGTGTTCATTCCAGAAGTGTTTTTGTGAAAGTTAAAGAATGTCCACTTCTATACAGTACACAGAATATTACAGAATAGAATTTCATTGGGAGCCTATGTTTGTTCAAGTTGTCTGTGTATCACAGTCTGTTTTTGGAGACAGAATACAGCCAGAACATACTATTGTTATAGTATAAGCAGAATAAGGTGTCTGTCAGACCTCAGAACTAAGGCCAATTAACGACTCATAAAGAGCTCTTTTCCAAAATGCTATAGCCACCATTTTTATGCATTTCATCTATTTTTCAGTGGAACTGTAAATGGGTTATTGTTATGTGATTTATTGTTACTCAAGCAAAACAACACAAATGCACTTTTATTGATATTACCTGAAATACACAATGAAATAACATGACTTGTGAATGAATGTGATATTAACTAATAGAACTTGACAGAAGCGGTTTCCTATTGTTGCTTGGTTTGTGGAATTGCTGAGCTGAACATGGTCAGAGATTTTAGGTGCACAGCCTTGCAGGAAAATTGTGCACTCTCTGTACAGAACCTCTGTACAGAACATAAAGGTGAATTGAATTGATGCAAAGTAGGGATAATTCATTCAAACGTTCATATCCTCATGAAGTCTGAATGGATGCCAAGCCAAATCTCTGCATGAGGGATGGAGCAACCAGTAGAAAGTAAATGTGGTAGCACAAGACCAGGGTGAGTTTTATGTAACAGGAAGACAAAACAGGTTTTAAAAGAATGCCTGTGGGCAGATCTCTCTTTCTCTCTCACTCTATGCCTATTGGAATACCCCCCACACACATGGTATCTGGCTTTAATTCCATGCATCTTAATTGCATGGTGTCCATGGCAGTTGGAAGGAATCACAGGAAATACTAGTCATGTGTGCAGAAAAGATGAGAGAACATTCAGTTACATTTGTGTTAACATTACAGATTTAACATAGCCGGAATAACGTTACGAAGATGACAATATCTCCAACAGTAGTCACGATTATCACCATTATCTGAGAGAGGGGTGTCACAGACTCTAAAAGACAAAAGATGAGAACATTCAGATACATTTGTGTCAACAGTTGTGTAAATGAGATCATGCAGACAACTAACAAAGGTAAACAGACGTCCGAGATTCTATCATTTAAAACCTTTTGCATGCCTTTGTGTTTCATCATCACCATAAAAGGCATGCATGCACATTGATCTTGGTTTTAATACTGTTACTATCAACTGCAGTTCACATAATGGATTAAAAAAGGGACTCAACACTCTACAGATTTCCTGTTGTTATATTTTTCTGTCAGAATGGCAACTCAAACATACACATATAATACGGCATCATGCATCATATGGTCGTCTTACCAGTGACTGCATACAGAGTGTGGTGACCTTCCGCAGTGCCATAGGAGTTTGAGGCCTTGCAGGTGTACAGGCCGTTCAGCTCAGGAATGAAGTCCAGGTACAGCCTGTTGCCTTCTGCTCTCACCCCACTGGGCAGGGGATGGCCCTCTCTGAAAAAGAGTACAGCTGGTCTAGTGATGTAGACCGGTTGTGTGTGTGTGTGTGTGTGTGGATATCATTGCAAGGAAGAATGAATGGACCCTTGACAGCACGGAGGATAGTTACGTCCTTACTGGAGTGGAGTGTGCTTGTGCATGCAGTGCAGTGCACACATTCAGCTATAGGACTGATAACGGATTCAGCTCTAGGACTCATGATAACTGATTCAGCTCTACGACTGATAACTGATTCAGCTCTAGGACTGATAACTGAAGGACTGATGATTACAGATTCAGCTCTACGACTGACAACTGATTCAGCTCTAGGACTGATAACTGATTCAGCTCTAGGACTGATGATTACTGATTCAGCTCTACGACTGATAACTGATTCAGCTCTAGGACTGATGATTACTGATTCAGCTCTATGACTGATAACTGATTCAGCTCTAGGACTGATGATAACTGATTCAGCTCTAGGACTGATGATAACTGAGTCAGCTCTAGGACTGATAACTGATTCAGCTCTAGGACTGATAACTGTTCTAAACTCTCCAGAGGAGGAGGGATCATTCATGACACACCTAAAAACCCTGCAGCGCACAGTGAAGGCAGCAGATCTCAATTTGTCGGTGTTTTAAGCCCCCAACGTCGTATTCCAGACAGCACTGCCTTGAAGTCGACGGTAGGGGCTTAAAACACCATTGAGATCTCACACCCTCAGCAGCAGCCCCCCCCCCTCCACACCGTGGGTCTGAGAGAAATATTATCCTCTGTGTGGTTTGTGGTACCATGCTTTTCACCTCGTTCATTACCTTGACCATGTGTACACGGGTTTAGGGTTGGCGTCTGCAGCGCACTGATAGCCATCGTCCTTCTGTGTGATCTTCACGGACTGAGGAGGATCTGAAAAACACAAACGGAAACATGACTAAGGGAACTGGTCAGCCTTCCACCGCAAGAAAAATGTTTAGTTGTTCTCCCTCTCACTCTTTCTCTCTCTCTCCCTCTCCCTCTCTCTCTCCCTCTCTTTCTGTTTCTCTCCCTCTCTCTCTCTCTCTCTATGTAGGTGTGTCATGTTCTCAGCTACAGTATAAGCAAACTCTCTTTGGAACCAAGAATTGAGCTTTCTTTCTCCAATATCTCAACAAATGATTACAGAAGAATGAAACTCATAACATATCTTATACAGAAACTTGCCAAGACACTGAAATGATAATGTTCTCATGGGTATAGTTTGAAAATAAATGCATTTAAAAATGCAGTCTCTGACTGCAAGTGCACAGAGAACGTTTCTGTTTCACATATGAACCTTTTGTTTTGCCCACACATAGGACCTCCATATGACTCTTGACAATATATGACTGGAGAAGATATCCTCAAATTCCATTTTCAGCTCATTTTAGACTCCATTGTGTTAACATCCATTAACCAGTCTATTAACCAGTAATACTACTTTCACTTATAGTCACTGCAAACACGTTGCATTTTCCAGTTGTTTAGGTATGTAGCATGTCATCACACTGCTACTGGACAAGTGCATTTCATTAAGCCTTTGTTCTGTGACATCATCTACACTCTACTGGACGATCCAGTCTTTCTCAATAATATTTAGTCAGCCGATTATAATCCAACACAAACAATGATTTTACACGGACCATTTCCAAACCACAGGGCAGTGAAAACTGAGAGTTTGTGAGCTTAGTAAAGCACACATACAAACACACAGACACACATATACAAGCTCAAATAGACACACACACATCCGCACTCACACACACAAGCTCTAACGGACACAGTGCTGGCCTCTGCCAGATCTACCAGCTTATAGAGTAGAGTGAACTGAGAACACCAATGCACATATAAATACGTGTATAAACTCACAGTGAATGTCTATGATGTAGATGACCTTATCTCGGCCTAGCGTGGGGTGTCTGACCAAACATTGCACCTTCTTCTGGTTCACTTCGCTGGAAGGCACACCCCTCAGGTGATTGGTCACTGTGATTGTTCCATTATCGTTGGAGTTGGCTGTGACCTCAGAGGATGTAACCATGGCACCGAGGGATAGTACATCCCATGATACCTCAGCAGGGGGGTCGGGAGTACAAACCACACAGGTTGCCAAGGTGGTTGCATGACTGCTGATGATGAGTGGCTTGACCTCCAAGCCAACATTCATGACCACGCTGTCTTCATTGTCTGCCACTTGGCAAGAAATGAAATAATTAATTGCATTGCTACAGAGTAAGAAAATGCATCTAATAACACACACACACACACACTCATCGCTGACCACACACGTGCAGAACAATGAAGCAAGAAGCCTTTGCATGCACAGGGTAGGGTTCACTTTCAGCATCCCCATAAAACAAGGCAGTTTTAAATCTAGATTTTAAGACCCAACTGTTCTCAGATGCCTTCTGCTAATACGTACTGAGTTCTGAACTCTTCTTCTTCTGAGTTCTGTCATTTAATTATTCCACCTTGTGTCTTTTATGTTTTCTTTTTTATTATGATTCTTTGAATATTGCTCATCTATGCTTTTATTTGCTATTACTGTTTCTTGTTGATGGAAAGGAATGCATGACCTTTGTGTATGAGGTCTGTGTACTTTTGCGTTCATTCATTATTCTATTTTGGAAGTAAAATGGAAAATGAAAAACAAGTGGTATATGACTTTTTGAGGTTCTATAGTCACTTGCTAAAAAAAAAAGATGTTGTATGTTGACATATTCCAGGGATTACTAAGACAATGTTGACTTAATGAATGGATAATGTGAAATGCAAGATGCAATAAAGAAAAATAAATGTCTTAAATTTTATGTGATTTATGTCAACACCCACTTAAAGAGAGAATTGCAGAGCACAAGGCCGCTATACGCAATCACAATATGGACTATGCAATAGCGTGTCACTCTTGCGCTTCTCTGAAATTCTGGGGGATTGATAGAATACTACCTCCCCAACGAGGTGGAGATACTGTCAAAATGTTACTGAAAAGAGAAGTGTTTTGGATTCACACCCTCAACACAGTTGAGCCCCATGGTCTAAATTAAGAATGATGTCTTTCTTGTTTTCTCTGATTATGTCATCCTTTAATTTAGATTTATTTTTTATTTATTTAGTTTGTATTTTTAATTCACAATGACCTAAGATCAAGTTTATGACCACCTTTCTTTCTATGAGTGCTCATACTGGTTTATTGTTGCAAATACATCCCCCTTACCATTAACCAATGCTTTGGGAGAGGGAGGGGAGAAATGTCTTTGCAATGATACCAGTATGGTTTGACTCTGAGGAAGACAGAGTGCGTCGAAATGTCAGTCAATTGTTTGCACCACAATAGCTGAGTAGTACACAAACGTATTTGGAGAGCTCCGGTCATCCCTGGGCTTAGTCTCCTAAAAGTAACCCAGCCTGTCTTTCTCACATATGTTAAAATAGTTAGGCCTACTTTGACTGTCTGGTCAATCAAGTTGTCAATCAAATGACCAAATCAACATGTACTCTCCACCATGTTTGTTATTGATGGAATGTTTGAAAATGTGAGGTAAATGTGTTATTGATGTAATGCTAGAAAATGTGAGGTAATGGGTTTACCAGAGTTACCAGAACATGGCAAAGATCAAATTAATTAACAGACAATTACAATGATTTGGAACTTTGCCCTTATAATCAACTATTAGTATCAACAACATTGAATGAATTAAATTGTACATATAAACATATTTAAAGTGTCTGTCAAATATTAAAACAAACATATCTAGGCTAAATAACATCAGGCAAATGAAAATTATCTTTTGGCTAAATTATTTCCCTATTAAGAAATAGGCTATAGCCATGCTGTCATGATATGACACACGCATGTGCTTGCTCTCTCTCTCTCACACACACACACACACACACACACACACAGTAGTCCCCCTAAAACAATGAAATCTTCCCCTACATTGTGCTTTATACTGAACCTTATCCAGGACCGTATCTATCGAATCTTCCCATGTAAAAAAAAAACAACAACAAAAAAAAAAATATTTGTTTATTATTATTAAAAAAAAATAATAAAAAAATATTTTATTATTTTATTTTTATAAACAATTAACCCAGATAGCAAGAGGCTGGCGGCTACCACTGAGAGGCTACCACTGTCGACCCACAGAGGGCAGATCGGTCCGCTGGCGTTTCGCT